>NC_139763.1:49277279-49464779 GCF_965231275.1 Zosterops lateralis | reverse complement strand
ATATATACATAGTTCAGGTTCAAGGCATGATGTCACTCAAGTGAAAAGCCAGAGTAGGTAGGGTGTTCTTTTTAAGAGAAAACATTTCAGTGCTTTGATATATTTGGCAAATCTATTGGTAATTTTGCTATTGGAAAAATATTTTAAAATAGATTAGTCAGACTACAAGTAAATTATATTTTGTTCTGCATTCTAATGAATTTTTATTCAACATTAAAAGCTCTGTGGCTCGTGTTTCTATTTCAGAGGTATTACCCAGTGATGTGGTGCTTAAATGTTTATTCAAATGATGCATATACATTTTTACATCTTCATTTATTTATTTATTTTAACTTATTTTAGTGGGGGAAAATACAGGCATTAATTTAGAGCTACTGATGCAATGAAATAGAGGAATATATTTGAGCTATTAGCCGCTTCAATCTCCTGCCCACAAATAATTGATGAGTTTCTATTAAAGATTGACAAGCCGGCAGACTGCAAAGCATTTTTTACTAGAAAATGCACCGTAGTTAGCAATCTGCATTATACCTTGTATTCTGTTGCTATATAGTAGCAGTTTTGGAGCTGAATTTCGTTTCTTATAGACTTATTGTTTGGTATTAGATTAGGAAAGATTTGCATGAAGTAGAAAGAAAAAAGAGAGAGAGAGAAAGCAAGCAACGCATGCACACACATCAGAATTCTCCTTTGCCATTTTTCCTGTGTTACTGACTGTTTCATGTAAATTTTTTTAGAATTCTCTTCAACTCATCTTCTCTCTTTCTGGGTGAGACTATCGGGATACATCAAAAAATGTAGAAATGTAAATTCTAGTAATGCTGGCTGAGCCTATGAAGAACAGCAACTTCTTCATCAGCATTGTTCATATGTAAGCAGAGTGATAAAATACCTAAATAATTTTATCCTCATCTCTGCTTTCTGTGAGAAGTTATGCATCTATAAAATAAAATCAGGGAAAAATAAATAGAAAATCCTTTATGCATAATTCTTAATACATAAAGGAAAAAATCAATCAGTGTGAAATTATAAGAACTCAACGTTTTATTCATAATATATTTCCCTGTGATATGTATAATCAGAAAGGTTTCTTGCTATTAGAAGCAAATATTTTAAGACTTATAAGTTGTCTGTAAACTCACTTTGTTTTTCTTTCTTATGATGCTTTGTTGAATAAATATACTTGCATTTTATTTTGTATAACATCATTCTTATAGAAGACACATGGTCTTTAGTAACATATTAGGAAACAAGCTGAAACATCTTTTCTGTGAAATCAGACTTGGGAAGAGGGGGGAGACAACAAGGGGAAAAGAAGATCTCGGTATTCTAAAATTTGAAACCTTAATATGTGCATTATCAAATAAAGACTAATTACATCAGTTTGGTTTTTATTTACAACATCTGTGTTTTTGATTTCACCTTTAAATATCTGATCCTAGGCAACAAGATAAATACAAAAATTAGGTGCAACTTGAATTAGCTTTATTTATTGTCGCCTCATCATTTTAATTTGTGGCAATAAAATGTAAATATTATTCCAGAATTCTTATACAGTAATGAAGAAACAAAACATATTGGTTTTAAGTTGTACAGTGCCTATATAGTAAAATGAACATTCAGGGCAAATATTTTTTCATTTCAGTATTTTTTTTCTCTGAGATAACCCCATCTAGCAAGCAGTTAATATGCTGATGTGTACAGGAACATTTTTGATGACACAGATCTTTTAAGGCAGATTGTCTACACGCAAATAAACCTACATATGCCACAAATCAAAAGTTTCTTCTTCAGAAAACTCCACTTGCTAGAAAAATAGACCTGGATACATTTTTGACTCTCAGTGCAATAATAGGTTGTGCAAAAGGATTCAATTTGACTCTATGGATTGAAATATTTGTTATTGCCCACTTTGGGGAGACAAAAATTAAAATGGTTTGGTGCCTTACAAGATATGTAAGGAATAAAAACAGATGCTGAAGTATTTTAGAAATGCAGAAGGTATATTTTTAAAATATGATAGGATACAAATACTAGTGAATATCTTTGTTATGTGTAATGTTACTGACTACGTATCTTAGCTTCATTTTGTATTTATGAATATATTTTCAGTAGAAGGATAAATAGGTGAAAATAGTTCACTACCATATGATTTGTTTTATCCTTAGGCATTGCCTGGGGTTACTGGTACAGCCCTGGCTCTCAGTACCGAAAACTGAAATGTGCAACAATGAAAATTTTATTAAAACGTATGTTAACCCATTACAGTATGTTCACTTCCAATTCTTTGTAAGAATGCGTGATGTATCATTTTGTGTGTGTCATTTTTTTAAAAAGATATGAGTCAAGTAGAGGAGCAAATTTAATGGGAGAATTTTATGGGAAACATTATACAAATGGCAGAGTGTGCGATTCCTATTATTAAAATAATTTGTCATTGTATGAAAAAATGGTATAAATTTCAAGAAAGAGTCTTCTTTAGTTATCTGCCCTTTTTTAATGACAGCAGCTTTTGTGCAGTAAAGGCAGACACGTTTTCAAGCAAAGCCCATTTCAGACCAGAATTTCTGAGAGCCCTATTAATGTTTCATGCTAATCAAGGAGAGTGGGAAATAGAGCTGACAGGTGCTTTCTACTCTGCTTATTCCTGTCTTCCTGCATTAGACATTACTAGCTAAAAAAGAACCAATATAGTTCCTTTCCAGTACATGTGTTGGCAAGGGCAGAAATAAAATGCTTCTTTTTATAAGTTTATAGTTGTTTTTCTTATTGCCTTCACTGGTAACATCCACAAATATATAGATGTAGCAATTATTAACAAAAATCTATTTTACTTCAAACCATGACCTGAATCGGACCCTGAAATTTCCCCCCAGTGCTCTTTGAAAACTTTAAAGCCCTTGTAGCACATCTGAGATAAACTAAGGTCCACCCGGGATCCTTGTTTTTTGGTAGTATTTCCATCTGAGCCAGGAAAAAACACATACCTTTACTCTAGGACAAGTCTTTTTGATTAAGTAATGTCAGGGTGAAGAACAAAAGTAAACTCTTCAAGAGGCAGCTTGAAGACAAAGCGTGAGAGCTGCAGCAGGCATTGCTGGGAGCTGCCCTTTGTCACCCTCTCCTACCCCAGATACCTGACTTGTACCCCAGTGTTAGCCAGGCAGAGCAGCAGGCACTCTGAAGTAAGTGCTCAAATCCCAGAAACAGCTCCAGGAGAGAGTGCCGTGCCTTTGAAAGCCTACTGAGCAGTCCCATCTGGCTGAGTTTAGGTACACAAGTTAGGAAGACTGGAGGCTCTCTAAGGCTCTTTAAGTCTCTAGTGCTTGCGAAAAAAGTTTCGGTGCTTCCTTTGGGAAGCCTGCTTCAAGAGGCTCTTAAATGCAGATGTAAGTCAGGTGCCCAAGTGAGAAAGACCGGGCTGTAGACAGTGACAACAAAATGGCTGAAGTCTGCAAGCTGGGATTTGCTCAATTGTATTTGTACTACACAAACACAGAGGGAATTTCATAACCACAGCAGCTAGAATCCTTACCTCAGCTTTGCTGGAATAATCAGGAAAAAAAAAAGAAACCAAGCACACTGTTACAGTATATTGCTTTTCTCTATGCAAAGCAGAATCATTAAACCCTCCCAACAGTGCATGGCACTCTACATGGCTGGTTTTTTCTGCAAATTATAATATCTAATATATAATAATAATTCAGAAAATATTGATTTACTTAAGTATCTCGATAGACTTTTTGAGCAATGAAAAAAAAAAGCTGCATTTGCTTAATTGAATTTACTTTCCATCATAAAATTTAATTGAGGCACATCCCAAATCAGGAACGCTTTACACTGATTTAACTCTTGCTTACTTTGATTTTGGTCACTAATAATTTACTGCTTTAAGTTGAAGTAATAAATACATACATACGCATTTGAATATGTATGAATCCAGCGTAGGTTTATATTGAGAATAAAAATCAGTTTAGCTAAATTCATTTAAACCAGGGTAGCTTTTCCCCCTGACATTTAGTTAAATTTATTTTAAAAAATGTATTTATAACAGGAAAACAATTACCACCTTTGTCTGTCAAGACATAAGCCAATACTGCTTATTTGTTTATTTTAAGGAGATTGCCAGCATGTTTCTATCATATTTATTTTGCTGTTAAGACTGATTTCTACAGTGAATAATGTCTATGTTCAGACTCATAATCAGTATGAAAAAATACTATTAGAACAATAAAGTTGAATTTGTTACAGGAGTGTTGTCACAATGTCATTAGAATCCTCTTGCATAATAATGGTCAAGCACAGGAGCACGTAGCTTGTTGTACCAAAAGACTTGTGCCTATATTGTCTTGTTTACTGTGTCGAATATTGTGTATTTCCATTCTTTTTTCTTAAAAATAAAAAAGCCTTAAAAAAATCTTTCGCTTCAGTCAGAAGCAAATATCATTTAAAGTAAATTTGAAGATAAGTGAACCGTTTCTCTCTACATATGTTTTGCCAAGTTGCCACTGTTTACACGCCTAACGTAAGAATGAGAATGGTCCCTGCAGGATAGGAAAAAGCATGATTATTTTGTAAAGAAGTGGTCAAAGGAATAATTCATTGGACATACAAAAAATGCTATTCTTTAAGAACAAGGATCTCATATTTTTTTAATCTTAAATTTGCACCGTAATTGTTTATAAACTTATTTTCATCACGCACTTATCTTTGGTTCTTGTTTAAAGGACTGATGCAATGAGACCCAAGAGAGTTTCTTTTCTGACTTTGACACTTCCCCATTATGGGTGGGGATCTGGGTAGCTTTAACCATTTTGTCATCTGAGCTCAAGTCACTAACACCTATGGAGAGGACCTCAAAAGTGAGAAGCCTCCTTTTCGTCCCTTGGATAACACAACTTCCATTGACAAAAGCCCTGTAAGTACATCCTGCCCTAGAATTCCCTTGACAGATGTCTAAACTTTGTTTAGATCTGGCCTCTAAGCTTAGGGAAGGGTATGTAAGCAAGATTCACTGTGGTAATTTTCTTTTCCACTTGGGAAATGTTCACCACAAAACACAAATATTTAGAGTTATAGAGTGACTCTACAAGACTAGTTGCTGTTGCTGTTGCAGATTGGTCCAATGTAACCTGACTGCTGAAGGTTGCCTCCACAATCTGTTTTTTATCCAAGTCACTTTTCTTTCCCTCACTGCAGAAGGGACTAGAGGAAAAACCTTTTTTCTTAGGACTGATCATTGTTTCAAAACTCACAGATAATTCTAAGGTAGGGATTTTTTTATTCACCCTGCAGTCCTGAATAACATTGTAGTGTGCTAAAGCACTGAAACACTCTGCTGTAAATTATTGTGAAGAAAGATCTGCTTAATCCTAAACCATTTAAAATTAAATATTTTCTTTCAGTTCTTCTATCTGGAACAGTTACTTAAAGACTGAGATTGAATATGTGGATGTATGCTTTAGTGTGTTTATTTCTTTGTTATCTTAGTAAAGAGATGAAGATTTTAGTGTGTTCTGAAAGCTGTATGTGGAGCCCTTCCAAAACCTAGCAATAAGTTCAGAATATCAGGTTTTTAACACAAACTTTGGGCTGGTCTCATAAAGTACCTCCAAGCAAGTACTAAATACTGTTTAAGTTTCACCTACTTAAAACAGGTATTGCTTTCACCAAAGCAGAAAAATGGTTGCTTTCATCAGGATTTGAGACCTTGGTGGAGATAAGTGCATGTGCAAATAGTAAACTGCATATGCACATTCACATTCCAAAGCCCATAAGCCCATTGTCATTAAATCTCAATTTCTTAATTTACTCTACATTTACATTTATGCAACCAAGATTTTGCATTCGTGCAAATAGGCTCTGCCTGGGAGAGTCCCACTGGGACTGTGAAGGGAAACCCATAGAAGGCTTCACATTGACATTTCAAAGGCTTCAGCATCTGTGCTCTATATCTATGAATAGATATCCCTTGCTCAAAAATTGCTCCTTCCCCCTCCTCATCCTGCCTTGTCTGCAACAATTCATAATATGACTGTTTATGTATGAAGACCTTTTGCAAACAATATTATTACTCTTGCTGCCTCAAGAAAGCTCAACTAAGGCCATTTGGCCCATTATGATAGATCCCTTAGTTTTACCAAATTCCAAGTAAAAAAAATCCCTTCCTGAAGAGACTAAAAATTTGAGATAGAAAAACCATATCCTGGATAAGAAAACTGTACCTAGAGTTCGTGTTTGGTTTTCATTAACTGTCCTTTGACCTCTGAGTCTTATAGTCACCTTTCAAATTAACACCCTTGGAGCCTGATTCTTTAGGCTCTTTTCAGGTGTTGGGGGGAAAGAAAAGGTGAGCTTATCCCTAGAAGCAATCAGTTGTCTCTTTAAAGAGCGTCTGGGCAACTCTCTTGTGCACACACTGATCTGGAATTCAGAAATAATGGCAGGGCTAGAAATGAACCCCAGCTTGTTGCCTCTGAGCTCAGGCTACAGAAGGAAAATGCTTGGCCATAGCAAAGGAGCCTAAAAGAAAGCCAGTTTGCACCTCTTGGGTTAAAATGAGCAAGGCTCTACAGATTTCCATCTATGGTGATATGCTCTGACAAACACTTTAATTAGCAGGACCAAATTCTCCTTTAATTTATGCAAGTGAAGCTCTATTGGTTTCAACAGAGTTAGCTCTTCTGTAATTGAGAGAAGAATTTGGCCCAGCATTTGTAATAAATCATTAATGAGCATGTAGTAAGATAAGTTTTAATGATTAATTAACAATGTATTTTTTGGAGAAAAGTATTCTTAACATGCCCTTAATGTATCAAGTGATAATTACAATATTAAAAGCCTACTGATTAAAGCAATTAATTATATGCCTAATTTATTTACTAATTAAGCTTTAATATATGTATAGTTAAGTAATTGCTAATGAGTATTTCACATTTGCTAAACAGGTCTGGCAGTAATTACATGAGAAACACCATAAAATGATTCTTCTAGTGATTTTATGAAAAAATACAACATTCTTTGGGGTTTTTTTTCTTTATTTTTATTGGATTTTTTTTCCCTAAATGAATTTCTTGGCTAACGTTTTCCTCCTTTGTGAGCTAAATGTTTACTAGGATGCAAGTTTCATAGGTCTGAGAGGTCAGTGTTTCTGCATGCATATGATGAAACGTGCTGCACAAGCACAACTCAGTCATGCCGACACGAAAACAGTGATCTTACCCCCTTGTTCACACAGCTAAAGCCTGCAGTTTTCCTAGCCTCTATTCAGATCCTAGGCAAAATTCTGGCTGAGGTTAATGGGAGTTTGCTATGTTAGGACCACAGCTTTTTTTTCTTTGGCTATGCAAGAACTTTTGGCCCCTGAGCTGGACTCTTACATCCTTAATTCTTATATAAAGCAGGAAAGAAATACACATTTTTCAGTCAGATATGGGTTCCTTCAATCAGAGCCTATGCAGTATGCTGTAGCAGTCCTTTGCACAGAAAAAACTCCAAGAAAAGCTGATAAAAGTTTTGTCTAAGCAAAAAACAGGGCAATAAAATCAGTTTTAGACATAGCCAACTACACAATGAACTCCTGAGGTCTTTATCCATTTCAATTCCTATTGCCTCCTAAGTGAAACCCAGAGCCTGAACCTCTGGTCCTTGCCCAAGTTGTGTCACCAACTAGATAAGTACAGAAAGTCCCTCTTTTCCCTCCTCTTTGCCTTTCTTTCTCCACACATTGCCCTCAGCAAGATATTATCCCAATGTAGATTCTGAAATGTTTAAAAATAAGAATGGCACTGAAATGCTGCATTCTGTGGCATGGTTTGGTGGAAAGATACAAAGCAAAACATAGAGAAATGTTCAAGAAAGGGTTAGCATTACTATGGCTGTAATTATTTCTTAATCCACTAGGAAATAAGTGAGCAAGACACCTGCACCTACCCACTGACTTGTCAGGGTGGAGCCTGATAATAGGGAAATCCCCAGCCTAGTCATCCCTAACTTTTGCAGCATAGAGATCTGGAGATATTTTAGCAGTTTTCTGCCTTTTCCTAATCTTATTTTTGCTTCTCTCACTTCAAGCTTGTGTGTGTTTCTGCAAAATCCCATCTGCTTCCTGCCATATTTTAAGTTTGGAGCCTGGGGACACCACCCCCCCAAGTCTTCTCTCTGGATAGGTACATCTTCTCAGTGCTCTAATTTGTGTCTAGCAGGTGAAAGTGCATGTTTGACCCAGAACACATTCCTGGGAGAGCAAAATTAAATAGGTTCAGTAGGTCTGGGATGCACATAAACAGGTCTTAATGTAGTGTGTACTCTCATCACATGCATTAATGAAGTCGTAGATGGACTGAATCTCACCAAGGCATGGGGTCTTTGTGAATTTCTTATGCTGTCACCAGGTCAGAAATGGACAGGAGTGACATATGGACTCAAGGGACTACACCCCAAACACAGGGCTTAGCCTTGGCTTGCAGAGAGCCTTCATTTTTGCCAGGATTTCACACATCTACCTAACAATGAGTGTGTGACAAACCCAGCACAATCTGTGGTAAAATTCCACAATCATTCCCAAAGAGAGCTAAAATTACCTATATATGGCATACACCCTTTCTCAGTTATATAAGAATGCATTCTTCTGGTAAATTTGGTGTTTGTATTTATTTTTTGTGTTTATTTAAGAGATAGCAAACAAGGGATAAGGGCATAAGCTGAAGATAGGGGCTTACTGAACAAAGATTTAGGAGTTGAAGAAGCACATATCTATTTTTATAAGAGCATTAGAAAGGAATTTCAGCCAAATGTCCTCCCAGAGGAATCAAGCTGTTAGCTGAGTGACTTCAGCACCCATTGACACCAGGGAGAGTTTCAAGCACCAAGGATCTCCTAAGGCTGACAAGTGTTACCTTGAATGATCTATGTAGGCATGTTCTAGAGAATCAAATAGAGATGTTGCCTTCCACATGGGAACAATTGCTGTCAGGCTGTGACCTGACGTGATGTGGCAATCAAAATTCTTCCATCAAACTTCATGGATTCCATGATAAGTTTGGGGTAGTTTGGGGATTCACAGAAGGAAGAATACCAGCATAAGTGCTCTGTTCAGATTGCACTAGCAACAGTGACTGATTGTTAGTGGTCAGGAAAGATTTATTTTTTTGTTCCATGCTTTGTCATAGGAGTGGCCAGGGGCTTCACCTTGTTCTGAAGAACTCAAGACCAGCCATGAGAGTTATAGATTTTTATGCAGGTCTTAATGAAGTTAAAAAACTTTGTAGGATTGAACCTTGCTAAAATATCAGAATTTTTTTTTTTCTGACTTCTCACATAGTAAAATCCTAATCAACTAAACTGAGACAGGATAATTCCACAAGTGCTGTGCTCTGCTGGCACCATAGCATCCCTTCTCTGTCCACATGATGTGTTGAGCTTCCACCCAGAAATATCCCTATATTCTGTGGAAGATGGCTATGAAGGGTTAGAGTCCTCACTTCATTTTCAGACCACTGGAAGAAGCTGGATTGATGCTGACATGTTTAATCCAGTAGGAACTTGTTCATCTCCTGCGGTCTATGAATCTTTGCAGCTGAGGTGATGCCTTAAATTTTAGCTTTCATATTTTTCAGATTCTGTACTGCCTTAGTGTGTGACTCTGAACTTCACATAAGGTGTTAGTAAGTTCTCTTCACAGTTTAGTTAGATCAAACAATTCTTTTCCAGCCTGAGAACCAAGGACACCATTGCAACTTCAGGCCCAAAAAAAGTATAAACAATGGCAAATTGAAGAGAGCAAACTGAAAGGATGGGACTTCATAACCTGAAGCTTTAATTGGACAACTATCCCCAATATATAAATGGACCAAAACTTATAAAAGTGTGAAAACTTGTGACTGATTGTCCATCTTGAGTCTATCTTGGGTCCATCTTGGGTGTAGCCTTGGCCAGCCTCTTGTACTGCCCAAGGTGTATCCTTTGAAGGCCTTTCAATAAATACTTACTTTATTCCTTTAACTCCGTCCAGCTTCTTAGGTATCAAGATGTTCACAGCTGGACTGCAGAATGCTTTGTTCCTAGCTGAGTTTTGAAGTAAAAACATGTCTGAATGGCAGGCTGGCAGAAATGTGATGCACAGTTCAAATTGCTCTAAAGAGGAGTTTAATTTTGGTTAGAGTGTAGTGCTAATAACACCAAGTTTGTGGGTTTGGTCCCCATATGGGCCATTCTCATGGAAGTATCTTTCAAGGTTCTGGTTTTTTGGTTTTTTTTTTACTGCAGTTCTTCTCTCATCAAGGTGCACATAAAAAAGAAATTGCTGATAGCAAGGTGCAAAATCATGATGCCCAGAAAGCTTGATGTTTTCCTTAGAAAATCCTTGCTTTTACTTCATCAGAAGTTTTTTCTCTGTAAGATCTTTGAAATGACCACTAGAAACTGGAGAGCTTGGACCACAGAAAATGGAAAGTTAAACCATCTGCACATGGCCTTCTTCATCCAATCAACCTAAAGAGTTCTGTGAATTTTTAGAACACATGCATAGGCTTGGTTGATATTAGAAAATTAAATGGAGGTCTCTTTTGGACAATATTTTCCTCTCTGTCCTATGAAGTGTATTGGGCATCTGTAAGTTCTACGGAAACTTTAAAGGGGGAAATTTCAGGAACGGCAAAATATGTTGGGCAAAGTTTTGAGACAGCTTTAGGTTCCTCCTAAAAGGCTGCAAGGAAGCTAGGTTTCCACAACTCTACATTTTTATACTTTTGTTCCATCTCAAGTTCATACTGAGCACACCTTTGTGCTTCTAACCCATGTGTAACTCCCCCAGATATGTGCAGTGCAATAGTCATTAGCAGAATGTATCAGAAATTGCTATAGAGGCTAAATAATTTTAGCACCTATGCTGTTAAATAACACAGGTCATGCATTGTTCCTTCTGTCTGAGGCCAAGCGTCATGACAAGACTTGCATCTACCTATTTAAACTTTCCAACCAAACAGGGAGGCCATCTTCACATCTCCTTTAGGGAAAGACCTATAATGTTTTCTGTTTCTTGAGCAATACCCAGACATAATTCAGCAGAGCTTTAATCAACACAGGCTGAGTGTTAATGGTTAAACAGACAGGCCAGTGCTTGAAGCTGTGCTTCATTGCTCTTATATTTCCCAGTATAGGTGTAACAACAACTATGTTGTAGTGGAAGATATGTTGGAAGCATCTAAGAAAATCCACAGTGAGAACTGTACATTCATTGCACCTAATTACTCACATAACTTTCAGAAATGAGTTCCCTAGGCAAAATGTATTTTACCTTGTTTGCTATTTTTATGCTAGCTATGTCAAGAACTCCTTTGTGAAAATCCCCCTGATTTAAGCAATGGACATTCCCTACAGATGTCAGTCTCTTCTGAGGAATTCATCAGCTCTTTCCAGAGACCAGCTTGAAAAATGACCTCAAAACACAACACCTTCAGTGAAGCGGTGGTGGTGATGGTGGTGTTTACCAACAGAGGAGAAATAGGAAAAATAGGGCAGAACAGTGAGAATTGTCTGGCTTAAGACCCAAGACCTCCACCTGGTCAAAAATCAAACCAAAGTGACCTTTTCCTAGCACATCAATGACATAAGCATTTGGAATTGGGTCCTGAATTAGCCTTGCAACTCTGGGATTAAACCTAGAACAATTTCTGATTAAACTGGGTTAGCAAGCAGATTGATTTGCCTTCATTTAAGTAGCTGGGCACAAGGCACAAAATATGTCCACCCCTGTTCCTGATTTAGTGTTACACACAGCTCTCTAAGACACTTTCCTAAATGTGTAGTGTGGCTAGTAGCCTAGAGCTTCCATGCTCCTAGAGCAGTTTTGATGTGTGGCTTTGTTGGAACAGATATCTTTGACTGGAACATTGGTTGGGATGTTATTGTAGCTCTTTCTGTGTCCTCTATAAGGCAATTTGGAAGCACTGGTCACTCATTCAGTGTGTAATGCAAATATCTATGAATTTCTTGAAAATACCTTTTGTTTAGTCTGCCTTCTCTTTGATCACTATGCAGCATTATGCATTTGATATATGAGAGACAGAAATATTGGAAATAAAAACCTATCCTTGAGATATTATTTTCACTTTTTTTTTTCCCCTCAAAGTTATTTGTTTTTGTTCTCTCCGCTAGTTTTAACAACAGTTCAGTAATTCAGAAGGGAAGGATTTCATATTTACATTTTCAATGATTTAATAATTTTCCTTTTTACTTTCTAATGGATTAATTTAATGCTTTATGCTCACACTCAACTATTATTTTTTAATTGTTGGCTTGATTTAAATGTATTAGCTAAACAGCCTCTGGTTCACTTATTGTAGAAGAAGGAAACATTCAAAGTTACCAAATATTTTAGTTAGAGTGACTGGTTTACCACTGGCTTCAGAAAGGGTCACTGCCAGCACTGTTTTTCCCAAAGGCAAGATAGTAGTTCTCTCATTGAGTAGAGCCAGCTTTTTTTCCCTCTCTCTCTTTTTCACTGCCAATTCTACTACTGATCTTGTGCAATAAAATGTGCTTGTCAACGAAAATGTCAACTGAGTTTAAAAAGAATAGTCTGAGTAAAACTAAAAAGTAAATTATTTAAGTAGAGTTGTAGTTGAAACTTGAAAGAATTTTGTTTGGTGGTTTTCTTTACATCATTCTGCCAATGGAGGAGGAACTCTGAATTCCTAACTAGTGAAGCCCTGTCATAAGTGGGGCTGACAGTTCACATTGAAAATTCTGTTTTCTTTTTTCCCAGGAAAGCAAGTCAAAGTTAAACCAACAAACTATTGTTGGCAAGTGCCTTACCTTTGTTCTGTGCTTCCTTATAAATTAACCACTTCTGTTTTCTAGGTTGCCTGTAAATGGAATTCCTAGAATTTAGGGTCTCATATTAGCTGTATTGTTTTTAAATGCTACTGCATCCTTTTAGACATGGACTGGATATAGGACATCTAAGAATCTCTATCACAGGTTGCTCACAATGGTAATGAATAAAAAGGAAATAGACTGTAAATATTGGTTAGTACATTATGAAAGCAGTTAGAAATTGGACCACCAGCTCCCACAGTTTGTAATGGTAAAATAACAGTGAAATTAAGATGTTTCTGTGAACACATCAATACTGTGTCTGTCTGATCTATCAGTATGATGACATACTGAATTTTGTACTTGTTTGCATACAAAATTTCACTGAAATGGCCAAGACTGGACATTTGCACATTAGAGTTAGAATGTATCTAAATGTAAAAAAAGAGTTGAATTTGCTGTAGAATTGCTCTTAATATCATTGTATGCTTGGAAGTCTCTATAACCATACATTTTTTTTCTATATATCTATATATACATAACCTCTATTCTCTACTAATTGACTTATCAGTATATACTACAGTATATACATGGCCAGTTCATTAAGGTTAATTTGTTCAAAAATATTAGAAGCATTAATTTCTGGCTTATAGCTAATGTCTGCTCCCAGCCAGTATCTTGTTTCATCATTAGTGTCAGCTAAATTATAACTCACACCCAACTGTTTTTACACTATCTAATAGAATCAATTGATGCAATGGTTGACAAGATGCTGTTTTGCATTTTGTCATCTCACTAATGCACATGGCTTAAAGGCATTGGCATCCATAATGTGGGGCAGTTTTGTAGGAGGCACAGAATAGGCTGAAGCTGCAAGGGCCATTTTCATAAAATATTAATGAAATTGAAAAATACACTGGGGTTGAAGGCTTGTCTGCTAAATGTAAGGTAAAATCTATTCTGTTCTGCTTTCTGATGACTGTAATTAGCAGCCCTAATTAAAAATTCAAACCTTGTGTATATTTGAAAGCATGAATCTTAGCTCTCATAGTGTTTATTTCCTTTACAAAGTATTTTATTTTACAACACTAATTGAACAGGATCCTTCCTAGCCTGACAGCCGCAGCTGGCTGGAGCCAGTTTATGTATCCAGTCTCTCTAGACTACTTCCTTTTGTAAGCAATAAAACATCTTTAAAAAACATGTATATGCTCTCTATGAGCCATTAACTCTGTGTCACCCAGTGTGGAACTGGCCATCCGCACACATGCATTGTTGTTTCCTTCACTTAAAAGTGACCTCTTTGAAAAGGCAGCTTTTTTCTGATCTTCAATATTTAATGTGGATTTACTTACATTAAATGACCACCTTTCTTAAGGGGACTTGGCCCAATTCTGACATTATTTATGAACAGCATATGCTGTGCAAAACAACGGAAGGAATCACCATTAGTTCCAGTAGAGAAATCTACTTTTTATCATCACTTTGTGTAGTTATTTTGAAATTCATGGTCAAGATACTAGGCCCCACTAGGGAATATATGACTGCAAAGCAAGTCCAAATTGATTATATGCATGTTACACTCTGAAATCCAATGTACAGTGAAGAAGAAGGTGTGAATGGGTTAAATTTTCACTGTTGTATTTCCTCTTTTCACTGTTTTCCACAGTAACAGTGCTCTAAACTGTACTCTTTCCTATTTCCCTTTCCATACTCTGTAAAGAAGACAACACCAGAATTTTAATGTCTCATGTCCATAATCATAAGGAATATTTTCTCTCAGAACCTCGCATTTTTGGATGGGGGACATCTAACTCCTCATGTAAGACCAACGAGGCCATAAGAGGAGGGAACAAGGTGAATTTAAGACAGGAAAGGGTTATGGAAGACATTCCATGGCTTTGTTGACTGAGTTCTTCACTGATTTATGCGAGAAAATAAAATTTAATAATGGACCCTCTCTGTGACAAAGGGTCTGATCTTGCAAATCCTGCTCATGCAGAATTGACTTCAGTGGGAATTTAGCCTGAGTAAGGAATGCTGGATCAAGTTCAAAGATCAGCAGGAAAATAAAAATAGTCAGGAGAAATCCAAAATAACTCAGTTCTGAAAAACTGGGATCCATGTGCCAATAATTAGGTTGTAAAGCTTTTATGATACTTAGCACTAATTTGTAGTGTAGAAATGAGAGTTTAACCTGAAGTATGTGTCTGTTTCTAAGTGTTAGAAAATAAACTGTCAGCACTGCCAGTGTTTAAATTTCTGAAGACTGCTTCCACTCTGCATTGTAATACAGCTGAAACTTTCTAAACAGTTTTCACAAAATGCCTTGAAATTTTAAAATTAAATTCTGTTTCTAAAAGTTACATTTGGATAATTTTTTAAAATTGTTCATGTTCATAATTTCACAATCTGTAGCCAATGAGCATGCAATCAAGAAGTTTTTAAACACCTCATTCTCACAGAGCAATCTCCACAAATGTTTCAGCTCAGGATAAGCAGCACATGTCCATGAAATTTCATTTTGCTGAGAAAGATTCAGACAATTTCTGCTAGGTTACTCTAAAAATCATTGTGAGATATAGAAAGAGGCTAGAAGGATGACACAAGCCTTGTTTATTACCATCTGTTCCTCCTTGTGGTAGGATGTCTTCCCCTTTCAAGCATTCACAGTTTTGGGCTGTGAGGCACTTCCATTATTGGCCCTGGGATGACATCCAGACATTTGAGTAAATGATTCAGACATGTCACCTCTTTATCAGAATGAGAATGGGATTTACAATCTCTTCCTCCTTCTAATGCTCTATTTTCCACAGGCAGGGCCAGAGAGAAGATGCAACCTGCTTTACCTACTTGAGAGAGCATGGTCTGAGACACCTCACAGGTAGATCTGGAGGTATCCAGACACCTCTTCAGCACACTTGTCCTTAGCACTTGTGTTTATTGCTTCCCCTCCTTTCTTTCACTTACCTGTCTTGAATCTAAAAACTCATACAGAAACTAATGAAACAAACCACACTGTGAGTTTTCACTGAAGTTTCACAGGGAGGTTCCCTCCATCCTTTCTAAGATTCTTAGTGAAAAACCCCATACTTGGGTATTTGAGCAACAATCCCTTGCCTTCTAAAAGCCAAACCTGGATCCAGAGATCAACCCCTCACTTCCTAGAGCCAAGTCTGAAGTTTAAAGTAATCAGAAAGTCTCCCTTTGTAGTCAAAGGGGAGTGTCCTAGGGAACCCAGCTTTGCTGAGCACTAAGCAAGGCTGAGCTGAACAATCCTTCCAGGAGAGTGATTGCTCTTTCAACCAACATAAACCACAACTTCTAGATGATCACAGGTAGGTGTGATGTATCAACCCTAATGCCATTTCTCTGGATGACAGCCACAGCTTTCTCCTCTCATGACAGCTGAAAATAGTCCACTAATCCTCTAGATGCCACTCCACTTTGTAAAGGGCCTGTTCCTATAAACATCCCTGTGAGTTCTTATCTTGTAGGATCTGGAAATCACACACAAAAAAAAAATGAACAGTCCGAGATCAAGAACAGACCAGCAAGTAGGGTAAACTGTGAGGTTTTTACTAGTTTATTTAAATTTGAAAATTATAAATTGTTAACAGGAGTTTTTTTAAACCATTTCAAACAGGAGAATATCTATAATTTGTGTCTGGTACTTGGACTGTGGGTTACACTAGTACAGAAAAAATTACATCTATATAAGCACCCACGAAAAATGCATTCATTAGTTTAAAGAAAGTACAGAGCTCTTTAAGTTAAAGGATGTGGCAGTGTTATGAGTTAGGTGATGCTTTTATTATTTGTTTAGTAAGTTGGATTGAAAAATCATTGGCTGGGTTTGATGTACCCTATTAATAGAGTAAAAAGATTATAGTCCAAGTCACACAGAGTGTGCTATCTGTGGTCTTTAGAAGATTATTTGCTGATTTTTGAAGAGCTGGCTGTCTCTGCAGAATTCAACTCCAACATTTTTATATAAAACTTTCTTGAAAATTTTATTTTGCACTTTATTGTTAAATTTCAGTTTAAGGTATATATTACAGTGTTTTTTGAGGAACTATTAGTGGACTAAAAAATTCCCATACTACTCTTTTTCCTACAGAGATTCTTTTGAATTACATTAATAATACAACAGTTTATGTTAAAAGTATAGTACATACAGAAATAGTAATTACAGAACAATAGTTAAAGACTTTCTCAGTTAAAGTCAAAATAGGGGACATAATGAAAAGCCTTGGTGCAAGACACCCAAGGATAAACTGGTTAAATGCTGTAGTCCAAAGTAAAGAAGTTTATCATTTTCAACACAAATACCACTTGGTCTTATGACTCAGCATTGCTCACCTCTGCTATTGGCACAGTGGGTTCCTGTGTCAACAGCTCCTTTGGTGGAACTCACATAAGTTTAGTTTAAAAGAGTGCCATAAGGGAAACTAGAGCAGAAGACAGTAAAACTCAGTAGGTTTTAAATTATAGTTCAGGGATTAAAGCAATTACTTTTAAAGAGTCATAAACTGATATGTTGCTGAATCTGTCTCTTTCCTCCCTCAAGCTGTCATACCCCAGGCAATTGCCTTCACATCACGTATATCATTACTTCTCATCTCTCCCACCAATGAGAGCATCTCCAGACAGGGATGCACTCGAATTGAGCAGAGACTTTCAGGGCATTTCCAGTCCATCCTCCTTTTTCTATTCTTTCTCCTAACATTATAATGTTCCTGTAATGTGGCTTATAATGCTGTTTCACAACCAGCAGGTACACATTACCCTTGTTAACTTGTTTTGCACTCGCTCATGTAGAGAAATAGCTCTAAGGATGAGCAAAAGGGAGGAGAACTTGACCTGTTGGCCTAAGCAACTTAGCAAGGTCACCAGTTCAGCACTGACATCTGCCTCCAGTCCACAGATGGTGTTGCTCTAAGGATTTTTTTGGAACCTATTAATGCAGGGGGAGGAGGCAAGCAAGCTCTCATTACCTACTGGTGAAAAGGGAAATAGTCATATATGCTCTTGTTATAATTCATACTCATGTCAGAGAGGTGACTGGATCATTTTCTCCTATATGAACCATAGTTATAGAACTTTTAGGACAGGCAGAAAAACTTTATTGCTCTGTTCTGATTCACACACTCTTTGTTCTCTTACCTTATGTTCTGTACAGACTACTCACAAATGCATATACAGAAACATACAGAGAGCATTATAGAAACTAGACTAATTCTATGATATAATAAAAATCCCTGGGAAAGTTCTATTGTCTAGTCTAGTAATGTGATCATGCAGAGTGCTGTCTATAGCACTGCCTTACACTGTCATATGTGAGTGAATGGGAAGAGCCTGTGGGAAAAGTTTCCATATTTCAGATGCAGAAGAGGCATTTACCTGGTGGATATTTTTTTTTATGATAATGATGCCTGCTTTGGGCTTTAGATGGCTGAAGGAACATTTCAGCAGTGGTTATGGTCAGTTTGGTTTGATGAAAACACAATGTGTTCCATGCGTACACAAGTATAGTGCTTATATTAGGAGAAATAGGCAGCTGAAAACTTACCACATAGGTGAGGAGAGCATAATCTCTAATGTTTTGAAATGAGCCATTCTTTATGCATCTTTTCCTTTGCTTACATGTTTTCTGATTTTAGGTTATGTTTTCAGACTCTAACATTTACAGTTTCAGGGCATGTTCAAACAGTCATATTTAAAATATTAAAAGCAAATCCTATTTACCAATTTTTCTCTCCTCTCCTCTCCTCTCCTCTCCTCTCCTCTCCTCTCCTCTCCTCTCCTCTCCTCTCCTCTCCTCTCCTCTCCTCTCCTCTCCTCTCCTCTCCTCTCCTCTCCTCTCCTCTCCTCTCCTCTCCTCTCCTCTCCTCTCCTCTCCTCTCCTCTCCTCTCCTCTCCTCTCCTCTCCTCTCCTCTCCTCTCCTCTCCTCTCCTCTCCTCTCCTCTCCTCTCCTCTCCTCTCCTCTCCTCTCCTCTCCTCTCCTCTCCTCTCCTCTCCTCTCCTCTCCTCTCCTCTCCTCTCCTCTCCCTCACATTACCTTGCTAAGAATTCAAAACACCCATACCTCTTCAAAATCACAATTTCTTACAGAAGTATTTGTATCCACAGACATGAGGGGTGTGAGATCCTCAGAGATCTGATTATGAGTGTGGAGTTCAAATAAAAAAATCCTTTTCATGCTTTTGAAACAGCATCAAAATTATGTCTGTTACTTTTGCTCAGCTCATGAACAAAAACTGAAGCAAATTAAGAGCAACAGCAGTAAAATTACCAGCCCACACTGCTTTGGAGTGCATATAGCATGGGTAAGAATTTTAAACAAAGCCTAATGCAAGGCTAGAGAGGCTCTGGGTGGTATATTAGCCTTTTCACATTCACTCTGTATAGCATATATTCCTACAGATCTCTGCTTCCCTCCCTCCAGGGTTTACTCTTTTTCCCCACTACCCTTTTCTTTCTCTTCTCCACCTCTTTCTGCCATTTATGGATTTTGATTGACTAAAGTTAAATGGCATGCAGCCAGTCTCTAAAGCAGCAGCTGGGGCTGGCAGTCTCTCCACTTAGACATAAAGGGCTATCTTCAAATATTCCATTCTGTGATAAATCAGCATCCCAGCCGCCTCATGTATGATTGGATAATGTCATGTGTCTCTTTTGACCCAAAGCTGCTTTTGCTAAGATTGTATCTTTCCTTCTGCTGCCCCCAGCTCCCTATTTATTTTCAAGATGCCTGTCTGTCATTTATGTAGGTGCAGGCGAGTCAGGGTGGCCTTTCCTCTTCCTAGTACATTGTCCCTGGCTCCTGTGGGCAGAGGCAGCCGTGGCACAGAGCAGCTGTCCATATCTGGGACTGCATCCTCCTAGAGACATCACAGCCCTTACCCCCAGCTGTGGGTTAGGAAGAGCCCCCACTGACATCCATGGGAGTTATTTGCATCCCACAGGAGGAAACAGGGCCAACCGTCTCTAAAACGGCCAGAGGGAGACCTGTAAATTTCCTGCCACTGTAGGCAGATAGGCACAGCAGGGACAAACGGTGCTGGTACAAAGGGAGCACTGCTCTGCTCTTCCAAGGTCATAACCAGCAGTGCTCAGTTGGTTCTTAAAAAAAAAAAAAAATTAAAAAAATCCCATTAGCCTAAAAACTAACCCCCTCAAATTAGAAGTTCCTATTTTATTTTGTTTGTTTGTTTGTTTGTTTGTTTGTTTGCAAAGGAGAGAGTTAGTCTTACAGAAGATTTGGGATCTAGACACATCATCAGGAATTCTGAGATTTATGACTGGGCTTTGGGGATAGCACAAACCGAGCTGTTGAAGCTTAGAAGAAAAGCAAGAATAATAATTGTGTTAATAATTTTTTTTAACTAACTAAACAGGTTGATTTAATATATTTCAACTGCTTTTTGCATCTCTCATACAATAAATAGATCTCTATGAAGTAGTAAAATGCAAAATACTATCTTGTTCTTTCAAATTCACTCACAACCTGATGAGAATTTTGGAAATGGAATAAGTGTACAGACTGTTTTCTCCCAGATGTTTAAAAGGTGTTTTTGATTTTCCAGAGAAACACACACACACCTTTCAGAACACATAGGCATGCCAGTATATTTTTAAAGTAAAACAAATTTGCAAGTTAAAATTTTGCTTACAGGTATTTAAAAAAAATAATCTGTCTTGAAAAAATGCTAAATAAGATCCATTTGGTAGATAGCCAGGGCAGGAATTCTTCAATAAAAACTCACCTAGTAAATATTTTGGGTTAAATAATTGAAGCACTCGGCTATGGATTTTTAAAAACTCCTGTATCCACTGAGTTGTGCAGTCTGAAAGTCCACTGCACCTTCAGGAAAGAAACCTCTGGTGAATGGGCACTCACTGTCAGGATAGTCCAGCTCCACATCCATGGAAAATCTCCTCCACACTGTGGGGGAGGCTATGACTGTATTTTTGATATTTTTACAGAAGAATTCGCTTTGCAGAAGTGGTCCAACTCAAAGTGTCTAGGAGTGTAGTAAGAAAATCCCATTGTACTAGAAGCCAGGGTACCCTAGCTAAGTTTAGCTATAACCTTCAGATTGGTGAGGATGCTGCCCTACATGTCTTAACTGCACTCAGGGGCATTCTGTAAATTACTGTCCATCTTTTGAAAAAGACCAAAGGTATGTATATTTTTGTCTTAGTTTTTTAAAGTGAAGGGAAATGTGTGGGTCCTGACTCACCATATGTGACACATCCATCAAAAGCAGCATCTGCGTTTAAATGATCAGGAAGAAAACTAAATCTGTTGTCAAAGCCTGGAGGTCCTTGCAAGACTTATGGAAATCAATTGAATATTATTGAATACCCACTCCAAGTAATACATTTATTTTGCAACTTTCAGTTTTAATACCAAGACCCATCTGGAGGGCCAGATTCATTGGTCTGCCTTGGCTGCACTGCACTGTTTGGGTGATGTAAAACATCTGTAAACTTGAATTGACTGGGCTTGTTGGGATTGGCTCCCTGTTGGGTTTACAGCTGCTTCACATTTCCAGAGCAGTGCAGAAAGTCTATCTAAGCAGACAGGTCTATCTCTTCTGGCTGCTGTGAGGCACAGGGCAGGGCAGTTGAGAATCAGAACCACTGGCAGAAAGCAAACATTATTTCTAGTGGGGAAGAATAATTATGTAAGGGTGGTGTAAGAAAAAATTATCATTGTTGTGTAAAATTTTAGGGAAGGGAAAGGAAGTCAGGAAAACTTCTCAGGGGAATTTTTCAAGTTTTAAATAAAATCACAGAGAGCTTCTGATACACTGGTATGTTCTGTGCTGTTACATAGGTAGTAAAAAGGATATGGATGGATCACATTGGGAATTAGCACCAGAATCTGTCAATGGCATTATGTTTTGACTCTTGACTGCATCCAAGAGCAGTTCCTAAGGAGTTTTAATATCTTTTTTGTTCCCAGGAATGTCTTGTTAGTAGGTCCCTATGTTTTATGAATGGAGACACGCAGACTAAATGTCTGCTGACAGGCAGGGACAGAAGGTGTATGTGGGGAAAAGTCACATGCCATTTCATGGCAAAGGACAAAAATGTTAGTACATGCATTAAAAATGAAGTAGCAGTGCAATGTGCCAGTATAGATATTTTAGGTTTAGTGTGAGTACATGTTTCAAACTGCGTCATTCTCTTCTTGGCTTTCTTTTTACATCCGGTCGCTGCTGCTCCGTAAATAGCTCCCGACCTTACCAAAATTTCCTTGCAGTCTTCTCGCTGCAGGCATTAGGTCACTTCTTGTTAATGAGTATTAGATAATAGATGTTAACTCCAGCACACTGCAGCTTTTCAGTAGAGTGCATTCCCCAGCAATGAACACAAAGTGTCACTGTGACCACACACTAATAATTCCAAGAAATATTGAAACTTTTGCCTAATTTTACATCTATTTACTTGTCATATGTGTGCTCATTTGGAACTTCTAGCATTAATTATCTTTGCTCCAAGTTTGGCCAGTCTGGAATTCTAATTATCTTAATTTTTACAATTCATGTCTCTGAGGTCTTAGTGTACTTTGGAACTGAAATCTTGGCTGTACATAATCAGGGCAGAAAAGAGACAGGTGGCAATATTGTACATTTCAATTGCCTTGTCTGATGTGCCTCTTTTGTAGAATAATGAACATTGGAGAAACAAATTGGTCTGTCAGAGTCAATAACAGCCCAGTGCCCTGAGCTGCTGGTCACTAATGCTTCCTGTACTTAATCAATGTGCTGCAGGAGATGTTCTGTTCAAAACAGTTAAAGATGAGCAGCAGCAGCAGATTTGGCAGCAGGACTGGGAGAGTGAGTGAAAACATCCACAGGGTTGGAGGTTCCTTGTGCTAGGGAAGAGACAAGCCAAATATAAACAAAGTGCTTAAAGGAAAACCTGCAAAGAAGCAAAGACTCTCACAGTCCTGTTGGTAGAGGAAGAAAAGAAGGTCAGTTATTTCCTCCAAAATGAGTAAACAGAAGATTTCTACTAGAAAGCATAGCAGAAAAAGACCATACTGTATACCTCCACAATTAAACCTTTAAAACAATCAACATGAGAAGTGAGAAATTGAGAAGAATCAATTTTTTCCTTTCAGTCATGATCAGAAAGCCTAAGTTACCAACGGAATTGGTGCTGGTAGCAATGCTCAAGACAACAAATGGTCATTTGAAGCAAACTGTAAGGAAAGCAAAACAAATAGGCAAAATCTTGCAATGCTTTTAAATCATGTCTGTAAGTAGCTCCTGAAACAATTAAGTAAGCAAACAGAAAACAATTTCTGAGTAGGAAAAGGATAAAAGGTGATTTATGCCTAACACACTAGATCAACTTTTTTTTCAATGGGTCTTATGACATAAATCTGGACAGATGAAGGGTACTTATGATTGTGCACTCAGGAAAAAAAAAGAAGATAAGAAAAATAGATAAATCCCCCTTTTCTTACTGAAAACTAAAGCTCAAAAGCAGCAACTTACACCCGTGGGATATTTTCCAGAAATACAGGCTTAGTTGTCGGAGAGGACCATTAAGTAAGTTCTTTTCCCCTTTGCACCTTGCCTGGACAGTATGCTGGGGGCTTCCATTTCTCTTGGAAAAGAACAATAAATAAGTCTACAGCGACTTATTCCTAAGAGTTTGAAAGCATATATAAGCAAGTTCCACTCTGACTTACTTGACTGTGGGAAATATAAGACTATCACAGAACTAGAGATGGACCACTCCTCGTCTTGAAAACCTGATAACATTGGGAAATAAAAAAAGTTGGAATAAGGGAAGCTTGACAGGAGTCAACATTCACAGAAAATCTCGTAAAGATTTTCAGGATGGGACTTTGATAACTGTCTGTAGTCAACTATTTCTAGTCTAAGCTAGACACTTATGCACTCAAAACTGACTGAAATAAATAGACATTTTCAAAGGTTAGTACATCCCGGGTAACTTGTATAGATTTTGTAGGATGAAAAAGTACTTTCTCCACTGAGAGCCTAATCTCATCTTTTCTGAGTACTCAGGAAATTCCTCTCTGACTTTTTCTAGTTTTACTTTAAAATGGAGTTTTTGCCTTCTTTCATATCAGACAGATTTTATGGATAAGGATGACATTTGATGAAAATTTGCAGGAATAGTCTAGTGTTTCCCAAAGAAAAGAAGAAAGACAATGAGAATTGGGTAAATTATTCTTCATATGGTGATGATTTTTAAAACTTGCAAATAATTCCTGGGAGTAGTTTTTTTTCATTGGAGCAGGATTGGAAGAGTAGATGAGAGAGTTGGATCCAGGGGTCACAGAGATTGACTGATATTTTGTTTTCAGAATAAAATATTTATCCTGTTAAAAAAAATGTTAGGACAAGATCAGAGTTTAAAATTACTCACTCAAGACAGCTTTGTCTTCCAACAAATTTACAGCAGAGGAATATAGAAGCTCTTGTGAAAGATCTACAGATTTAGCTCTAGATGTATATCTGTCCTGTTAGAAAAACCTGAGGGAAAAAAAAAGTGTACTTTTAGTAGCCATTCCTTAAGTATGCTCATTGTTGGTTGACTCAGTAAATAAGGAAGAAACGATCCAAACTAACCCAGTAAGCTGGAAAATACTGAGTCCAAACTCCTCTTCACCCTGGAGAATCACAGTTATGCACAATTATTATGCCAACTTACGTACCTCTGAACAAACACTAAAATCCAATTCTTTCATCAGTTGTGGAATAGAAGCAGCTACAACTGACACAAGAGCAGAAAGAACTGTTGCAGATTCCCAGGACAGAGAATGAAATTAAGGAAACAGTATTTGTGTTGAAAGCGGGAAAGCCTACGCCCCCAATGGATTTGCTGTAGAATTTTTAAATACATTTGAAAGTGAAATCGTATCAGGCTTACAGGACTGTGTCACCAAGCTTTTGAGAGGATCGCTCCCAGACTCCCACAGGGAAGTAACCGCCTTTCTGCTTCTCAAACCGGATTATGATCCTCTGGAGGGGATGTCCTTTCCGTAATTAAGGTTACAACCACAGTCCCATTTTTATGGCTGATTTTGATATTCAGTATGAAACTTCTGTATGATTACTCGATAAAGTCCAACACAGTAACCGGAGAATTTGCTCCTATCTTACAGAAATGTATGTTAGTATCTCTTGTTTCTAGCCCTGATTACAAAAACACACAGATGTACAATTTTTTTGTCCACAAATGGTTAACACAAATTTCTCTTAAACTATTTAAACACACTATTCTCAAGAAACAATTATATTTAATTGCCAGATACCATCCCACAAAAAGAAGGAGCAAGGACGTTTTGTCTGAGTTTCAATAGATTTAAACTAAAAAATATCCTCTAACTTCAAAATAAGAACAAAACAAAGAAGAAAAATTATATTTACCCAGGCAAAATATTTCCCCACTCACTTGAGCAATGATAATGAAAAGATGGAATTTACACTCTGAATTAACTCAAGTGAGATAAACAGTGAGCAGAACTCTTACTCTGTCTACTAATGTTTATTAGCCATTTCAAAAATTAAGCATAATTATAAGTTCCCTTACCTAGACTCAAAATATTTATGGTGTTGTTTTGTTGTGGGTTTTTTAATAAAAGACAAGATTTAGAAGTTTCCTTCTAATAATTATGGACTGCATCTCAGGCTGACAAACCTCATTTACAGACATATCTCCATGTAAGTCAAAGGATTTACCTCCTATTTTTGGTGGCTGTAAGAAAATAGTACAGGATCTCATGCCTTCATGTCATTGATAAGAATTTTCTGGTGCTATAGAAACACATGTGTGAACAGGAAAGATTTTTTGGAATTTACCAAAGCCCAACCTGCCAGCACATGCATAATGTCCTCAAGCATTTTAAATCAGGCCAGAGAGTATCTCCTATTTGTCCACTTATTAACAACCTTCTTCTCCCTGAGGCCCTTGGAGGCAACCTCTATTAATTGTGGAATGATTTTGACGTGATGACTCTCAAGGATATTTGTAATGAAAGAATGTTTAGGCCCTTTGAGAGATTAGTGAAATATAAGCCATATACCAAAACAACACGTTTATAGATATTTACAAATAAGACATTATCTGTGGGAGATAAATTGAGGGATTTTTGTATCCCTGAGTTCATTCCCTTTGAATGCTAGCTTTTAATTATGGATAAAACCCATGAAAAGAATCTGCACTTGATATCCTTTTAGGATGAATAAATTCAGGGGAGATAAAAGCTAAGATCAAGTGCAAAAGCAATCTGGATCAAGAATTCTCTGATGAAGAATGGATTGAGATATGTAATCAAACACAAACAATCTCCATTAGTGTAAGATACCAAATGTTTATATTTAATATTATTCATAGAATATGCATGACTACAGAAAGTATGCACTAAGTAAATAGTGACAATGATGATACATATATAAAATCTAATTTTGAAAAGCAGTTTCAGCATGTGGGATAGGACTCAAAGCATTCAGCAGCTCTGACACAAGGTTGCAGAATCTGTCAGAGCTATTCTACAAATTTATATGTTCCTTATATTAGCTTCTCTCATCATCTATCTGAACTCTTTTTAGACAGACACAAAATCAGGTTTGTGGGCATTGTGTTGCCTGCTGTTAGGGTATTCATTATGAAGTGTACATCAAACACTGTTTGGGGACTGGAAGGGGGGTGGGAGAGGTTGAGGTGGAGTAGCCAAAGCTGGCAGAAAATTTAATCTGGAAAAAAATAACTAGTGAACAAGCAAGAATGTCTAAAATATGTTGATAAAATATGGAATATTAGAATAATTACACTGCAATTAAAACAGAGAAGATGATCTATAGACTACATTACCACCCATGCTTATAGAAAGAAAAGTATCTGCTAAATAAAATAAACTCACACATATTTTAAGTTAGGTTTGTTGTGGAAATACTTTCTACAGCCAGCTAAAGCCCTATAGCTTTTCTATATACTAAACTCAATTTTCTGTATTTGTACCTAAAAACCAGTCTTGGTCCTCATTGTTCCAGACATGCAGAAATAATGACAAGATGTGAGGGATGTGGTTTAATTTGTCTGTGACTTTATTAACTGAACTCACCTGGGAATCATTCAGCAATAACATACCCAGTGCAGGTCATCATTTCTTCTTCACTTGTTTCACACATTTGGGGAGAGCTGTCACTCATAGCAAGGACCCCACTGCCCTCCCCTGCAAGGAAGGTAAAGAGCTGCAAAGAGAGTGCTGCCTATTTGCTGCAAGAGCCTCTCTTCTTTAGCCTCTTAACCAAGCAGCTGCTCTTTGATTTGCTTCTAACCCTGGTTTGTCAAGGAAGGAAATGCCCTGGGGAATAAACATAGGCACTGGTCACCTGCCACCAGGAAACATCAGCAATCATCTGGGTTGCCCTGTCCAGGTTCCTAGACATCTAATCACCCTCATGACAACCAGAAATGCAAGTGAGGAATGGAGCCCTCTCTCCTGGATGGCTTGTGTATCCCAGTGATTGTTGTTTTCTCTCTGGGAATTCAGAAGAGGTGATCCCATCACTGAACACATCCAGCCTCTTCATAGTTCATGGACCTTGCTCACCTGTTCAGACCTTTTGGTCTGATAGCAAAGACCCACCTCCCATCAGTTAATTTGTCTTTAATAATAAATAAGTTCTGGCAAGGAATAAGGAGTTTGCTGTACCACCAGCTTAGTCACTGCCTGAAATCTTGCCAGTTTATAAAGAATGAGCAGAGATACCTGCTCTGTCTTTAAACTGAGCATGATATTTGAAGGATGGAGTGAAGGACTACTTTCACTGACAGGTCTCCCTACTGGCAGGTGTATTGTGCATGTTGGGTTGTATATGTCCCCAAATCTACCTTTCCTGGAAAAATAAATAGGTTAAAGTACCTCACAGAAAGATTGGCATCCACAAAAGAATAAGTCCCAGATCACATTTACTCAATATCTCATAGGTACAGCACCTCTTTGAACATCAGGTCATAGGTAACATGGACTATTTATGGAAAGTTTTGACCTCTACTGCATGCCTACAAGTGCCTCAGTTTACCAGTGGTCACCTGAGACTTCAACCACAGCTGATCTGGCACTACCCTTTTTTCAGTTTTAGTGCTCAGTATTGAGAGCTTAGCTGGACCATTTTTGTTTTCCCAGGGCTCAGTTCATGTCTTTAACCATAGACATCTATTAGCATCTGAGATGTTGAGATTTTCTGTGGCATTTTGCTTCTCCAGAAAGGCAAAAGACTTCTTATGCCACATCTAAGAGGATTCATGCATAATATGGTGTGTCTCAAATGCAGCAGGTAACTCTACAGGCAGCTGTCAGCAAGCCCCTAAACTTCAACAGTTATGTTATCGTCTACTCTGCTGCATGAATCTTCATCATTGCTCTATACTACCATAGCTTGTTTTATCCAAATGTGGATATCTAATTATTGTGGTCTGGGCAATTTTCTTTTCACCTATCCAGTAACATTGCTTGCAAAAAAGAACTTTTGATCAACTCCCAGCCCAGAAAAAGACAAGCATTCACCTATGGGGATGTGCATCTTGGCACAGGAACATTCCATGTAAGAAAAGATCTCTCAGTGGTCTCTTTTCCCTTTCCCTCTTTCTCCCCACAACGGGATCCTAGACATTGAACCTGTAATGTTTTTCTACCTAAGCTGACTTTTGCTCCTTTTCTCTTTCCATCACTTTCACAGCTGCCACAGGGCTACTCTTCAGAAGCTGTGTATAGTTACAGAGTGGACATTATTAGGCCTGGAACATTTCTGCCTTTTCCAACCTACACAAGGGAAAAGGAACAGAGTCCCATTATATTTTGCATTTAGCTTTCTTTTGTCTGTGCATGTGGAAAGTTTTTTCTTGATCTGCTCAATACCTGCTACCTTTTCTGCACCCAATTTCCTGAACAGCTACCTTCTGATCCTGATCCAGAAGAAAAACAACAAAAAAATGTTCAGCTGAAGTGTCAGCCATGCTGCTTCTGTTCCTACTTGCTTACCTTCTAAGGAAAGTTTCTATTTAAATTTTTCTCTGAGCCCTACTGCCATTGTGCAACAGACACCAATTCCCTCACTGCAAACCCACTGAAGGCTTCAGCCAGGTCCACAATTTATCTTTTATGGGACTCTGAAGCCTGATGTAAGAAGCATTTGCATCTGGATGCAGTTAGCAAGTTCCTCTGCTGTCTCCTTGTTGCTAGTTGCTGCATTTACTTTCTCCTAGCTGCATTGAGCAAACCATTTGTTTACCATCTTCTCTTCTTCCCTTCACCTATTCCTCAACAAGATGTCAGCTCAGGCACTATATCCCTTTCTTCTTATTTTTTCAGATAAACCCTCTTCCTCCACAACACTTCTCCTCCCACTGAAGCTAACTGGAGATTGCCCATTTGTCCAAGCCAACAGGGAATGTGAAAACTAAGAGCAAAGCCTAATGAAGCTTGGAGAGAACAACCATGTTGTGCTTAATTGCATTCAGGATTTTTCAAGCATTTGCCTTCCTAAGAGCAAATTCATTGGAGGCATTCTCTGCTGACTGATGCAGCAGTTACAGCTTACACACAGGTTTCCATCTAGGGCTGCCTTCTGACCTGGACATTTGTGACAGAGAGCACATACACATGCTGGCTTAACAGCAGCCACTTGCAAAGCTCACAGAAATGGGAAACTTTCTACTGCTGCCTGTGCAGTTTGGATGAAGTCCCAGAGCAGACATTTACAACTGACATAGCATTGCTCACAATTTACTCTACTCCTTGGTAGGGCTCTGAGATCTCTTTTTTTTCCCTGAAAATTTGTAGGGGAACATGGTTTTCTTCCTCCTCTGAGATCTTTAAGTCTGTTTAACTAAGAGATTGGCAGAAATCTGCCAGCACAAAAATATTACTAAAATGCTGCACTTTTCTAACAAGGATACCAGAGAGCTCTGAAGAAATGTTAGGAGTCTGCCAATATCTATTTATATTGAAGGTACCCATGGCATTCATAATGTACAATAAATAAGAGCAGTCATTCCAAAACACTATAATAAAATGTTCACAACTTAAAAGTAAATACTAGGCAAAATTATTTGCTGCATTATTACTCTCACACAAAGGTATTTGTAATTGGTGCCATAATCAAAATTCTTTATTAAATATATAATGGCTTTTTATAAAATGACCCTCCAAATACAAAAGGTTTGTGTTTATCTACTTGAATTGTTTTGCTGTGAAATAAAAATGTTAAGAAGTCATTTCCAGAGGATGAGAAATAGGAGTTAGCTACCCCTCTTTTTCATTTTTTTTTTAATGCTTAATTCTTGCTCCATGAATTAAATAGATAAGGCTGCAAGCAGCTGCTCCCCACCAAAACACTTCACAGTTACATGATAAAATGTAGATGATAACATTGCAGTGCTGTAAAACAAGGTTGTAGAAATGTGGGTATGTACTGACAAATTTGCCTTTAAATCTTCTTTGCTAATATTTATAGGCATGAAATCTTAAAGCACCTTTAATGTGCCTATAATCCTGCCCATTTGACAGCTTTTACATAATTTTATAGGGAAAGGTGACCCGATCATCCCAGGCTGTTGACAGTGCAGCTGAAATGGCCCTCCAATAAATGAAGCAGGATTATCCAGACACTATGGCAAACAACAGCTCATAATATGCATCAAGAAATTTCCATAGCACATCGGATCTTTGTCTTCAATGACACATGGATCATGACGGGATTTCAAGAACACATTTCCCTAGACACTTGATAAGTTTTAACGTAAAAGTATAGCATAAAAGGCTTCCTTCAGATAGGTTCTGTTTTCCATATTAGAAAGAAATTGCTTTCAATCTGGAAAACTACAGGCATAGTTTTAAGCTGAATTATCATGTAAACTGATACTGCTTAGTGTAGCTGTGTTCCCTGACACTTTGAAAACATTTATGAGTTTATTCAGTTAAAATTATAAAACATTACCAGAAATTTTTTTTGCTGTGCTAAAGTCACTATTGACAATAAACAAATCTTGATGAAGGCTGTAATAAAACTATGCAGAAGTTTTTCTGAAGCTCTTATGCTTCTCTATAAAATACCTTACACAAAAATGCTAGCTATATGCCTCTTAGCTTTACGTGATAATGTCAAGAAAAGGTTTTGATGCCTGCTGCCAATCCATATTGAAGGTACTCTGTGCTATAAATTTAGTTTATATTGGGGTAATTATCAGTGACATGGCCAGATTGTATTAATACCTCTGCTCCTATTGCTTAGCCTAGGTACTTTACAATTTGAATGCCACAAAATATCAATACTGATGCTTTATGGCATCATGCCAGAGCAGCCTGAGGACAAGCAAAGTAGAATTGGTTGACAGTTTTTGTTCAAGCATGGAGTTTGTTTGGTCTCATAAGACATTTATGAGGTCAATTGGATGTCATTTAGAATATCAGGAGAGAAACATATTTAAACTACACACCATGTCCCACTAGGAACACAGAACTCTGTGAGCAAATACTAAAAAGGCGTTGTGAGTGCTGCAGAGATAAGAAAGAAAAAAAGAAGGCTAAGGGTGAAAAATAGGGATCGTCCCCAGAGTAATAACTGTCCCTTTGACAATCCACAGAAAGAAATTAGGCAAAAAGAAAAACAAAACCACATGCAAACACAAAAAAGCTTTGAAAGCAGCAAACATTAATTTTCCCTTAATATAAAGTTTGTACTGATAATATAGATGCTTACTCAAGACTTAACAGGGGACTAAGACTCTGAAACACCTAGGGAAAAACTCTCAGTATTTGTTTTCCAGAATTTTCCTTGACGTGGGAATAGCAATAAACACAGATAAAATGGAAAAATAAAACAACAGAATGTCCCAGTTACTAGACTAGAATTTTCTGTCATTAATCTGACATTTGTCCTCCCGGAAACATACTGTGTTTTTCTCTGTCTCCATTTTTTCTTCTTTTAAAATTAAGATGAGTGGTATTTAAGTACATTGTGACTACTTTGACAGTTCCGTGTTCATAAGAGACAAATAACATAATAAATGATTAGCATTCACTGTTACAAAAAGACAGCAGTCAAATTCTGTTGCTGATTTTTAAATATTATTTAGTTCCAGGTCTTCTGCTGTAGGCAGGGACATCTGCTCAAGGTCCCATCCAACCTGTCCTTGAACATTTTCAATAAGACACAATTTCTCTGGGCAACCTGTTCCAGTGCCTCACTATGCTTATAAAAGATATCCAAGATTTGTGGGGTTTTTTTATTTTGTTTTTTAAATTAAATATTTGTAAGAGCTGATTACTTCCCATGGGCTGAGCTCTTAAAATCAATGTCAACACATATCAACAGAAAAAAAAATCACCACATATAAATTGCATATCTTCACATAAGAGTTAGGAGATTTTCAGCTGTCCTCCTTAAAAAAAAAGAGGCAATGCATTATAGCTGATGAAGTAGTGGCCACCTTACCTAGCTACTTTCTCGATTGTCATGTCTACTGGTGAATCCCAACCAACACTTATTTATATTTCTTCAGACATGTTTGTGTGGCTTTCTGCAGTACTTTATGCATTACATATAATGTGCTAATCAGGTTCCGCAGCAGAGAACTTGCAAGTTTGCTACCCATGGACATTCACCCCATCAATCAAGGGTAAAAGATAGGTACTTCCAGACTGTGGCTTTACCCAACCCCCTAAGGTGGGTGTTCTGGAAGTGCCAAGCATTGGCTTCAAGTGACCTGATAAACAGTGCACTCCCTGACTGTGGAGATGACTTCAGTATATTTGTTTACAGAATTGTAGTGGTAATGCTTGTTGGGGTATTTTTCTGGAGTATAGAAAATAAAGATATTTGAAGTAAGATGTTTAACTTCACTGTCCTAACCTCTTGTACATTTAGACTCTGTCTATTGCCCAGTGATCTCCACAAAAAGAGGTAACCCACTGAAATAAAATATTTCCGTGGGATATAGATTCATACTTTGCTCTTCCTAATTTGAATAACAGACTTGAAGACTTCCTCTTATCCAACGACTGCAAAAAGCATTAGATTCTATACCACCAAAAAGATACCCCACAAAACACCACATAAAAAACCAAAACCAGTTTCAGAAAATCAGAATTATCCTGACAATGAAAAGGGAAAAAATTTGCATTTTTAAAAAATCACACACTGAAAACCATTTTCCCTTACAATTCTGTTTAACACTCTACAGCAATATAGAAGGCATTTCAGTATTCAGATGCCAGGGGAATATATCTTCTTAGCTGACCTAGCTGCTGGCAATTCTGCTACTAATTAAATAAGCTACACTGATTTAGCAACACAAAGGTAATCCTAAAAGATATGGTAAAACCTTTATACCAATGACTTTGCTGAAGGAATGAAAGTCTCAAAATCACTATGAAAACTGACTTTTCATAATCAATCATATTTTATGACTTTTCTTCTTATTCATTCATGCTTCATATTTAGAAAAAAATAATGATACTTTATAATAGATTCAGAAGCTCTAAGAGTTTTTTATAGACTAGTAATCTGCTCTTTATTTATTTGTGGGTGTGCACAGTCTTAAAAGTGCACAGAGAAGTCCCAAAATATACAGAAAAAAAAATATTGTCATTGTCTTGAGATGCTGAGATAGTAATGTTGCTAGCATATTTGATCATGATTTGAGGAAGTAGTGTGCATGATCATTTCCATGAAGTAACCAAAAAATGATAACTTTGCACATGTTATTCTTATCCGTATTTATGTGTCACAGAACTACTCATGTATTGCCTTTAATGTTCTCAGAACTTAAAGTAGCATTAATATTATTGTAATGACAAACTAAGATGCATTTCAGGGTATTTGCATTCATTTACCCTTCTTAATTTTTTTTTTTTTGCCCTCTTATGTGTTCATTATTTTTACATAATGGTCATTAATTTAGCAAAGCAATACAAAAAAGAGGGACTACATTCTATTATGTAAGAAAATAGACTGGGGTGGAGGTGGTATTTGTTTTTCTTTTAGTAATGAGTGTAATGATGAAAATATTCAAGCAAACTGATGGGTCAGCAGTCTCACCTTTTGCATGCAGAACAAGAAGTAAAGCCAGTTAGGAAAATCATTGCCATTATATTTTAGGTGCTCTTTTTCCATAAAAGAGAAAGTACTTTGGACATTACTTCAGAAGGTCTGGAACTTGGACAAGACAAATCCAGAATGCTTCAAGTATTGGAGTGGTTAAGGGGAAAGAGTCTATCATCACCAGAAGATGGGAACTCAGAGCACTGGAATATCTTTCTGATCTCAGTCTGCACAGTGCCAGAAGAATATGCCCTTTGACTGCATTTATCTGCCCTAAACTATGTATCTTTACATGTAAGACCACTTGTGTAAGATCACTGTAGGTTTCTTCTCCAACCCACAAAAGGAAACAAACACCGCTGGAGGATACTTCATGATATCCATTTTTGATGCTTATGTTATGGAAAGATGAATTCCTCTCTGAACATGACACATGGGCTGCCACTACAATAGCACAGGCTGCTTCTCTGACGAGTGTGCAGGGTGCCAGGAACAAGAGAGCTCTGCTCCCTGACATCCCTAGAACGGCAAGACTCTGCTGCAGTGGAAACATTACAGTCCTGAAAGGGCTAAGATCAGATTCCAGTGCCTTGGTGGGTTTTGTAGCAGCAAGTCCTCTGAGAGACTGGGTGATAGTAATTTCTGATTGTGTTAACAAAGGCACTTAATTCTTTGAAGCTAAGAAATGTTGGTAGAGCAAAATGGAATTTACCAAGACTCCATGATTAACATCCCTAATCTTGAAAATACAGATGATACCACATATTTATTTAGCAACTCCTTCATCACTTTAGTGATGATAGTGTGAAAAAAAAAAAAGGCTGGAGAAGATATCACAGTGCAAAAATAATTATAATTAGGAAGTGAGGGGTAGTAAATAAATCATCTTCTATGTTGCTTTCTTCTTTTCTCTTTCATTTTGGGTATGTTTTCACACACTGGTTCCAGGATTCATTTGCATTCCAAGTGTTCTTATTAAAGCAGTACCATTTATTCTACAATATATACAAGATTTTCTATTTTTAAAATTCTATTTCAAGGCATGAGCTTGGCATACAAAGTCAAATCCCAGGAGTGAGTTCCTTCTCTTTCCTTTAAAAAATAATAGCAAAAAAATTTTCATCTGAACAGTTTTAGGTTACATGATGGGAAAATCAGAAGATGGTACTTTCATCCACTTGCTCCTGTTTTCTTCTTCCCCTTTCTGTAACACAGCATCTGCAAAAATGAAAATGAAAAAAGAAAAAATATGAAAGATCCCTCTTTTTTCCTCCTATTTTAGGCATTTAATTACACATAAATATATCACTAAATATAAGAAAATTCAGTATCCAATATCCAAAGTAATTACTTTCACTGTCTAAACCCCATGCATATGTGCAACACAGCACTGACCTGACATACTGCAGGGTCCCAGCTCAACTGTGCTAGTCCATTTGGTGAAAGTCTACATGCTGAAAAGAAGTTTTAGCCATTAATGTTCAGAAAGCTTGGTGTTCGTAACAGTAAGGTATGTAATAACACAAATATACTTCCTACCAAAGAGGAACTTCATTTAAAAATCACATTCAGATTTACTTGTTAGAACATGATTCTATTGAAAGTTAAGCTCCATCTGGAGTTAAAAGCCTATGCTTTTCAAGGATCAAAATGAATGTTAACTTTTACTTACAGTCTGGAGTGATTTTACTACAAATATATTACATGACTTTCCTTGGAATATAGCAATTTAATCAGGCATATAACCTCCCACACAATCAGAAAGAAGGAACATGTGAGCAGAAGTTGTCACTATTTATCCTATGAACAGCAAGAGAAAATCCCAGAGTGCCCATAGAGATTCAGCTGTCCCTGTTAGCTGCTACCACTATTCCACCTTTAGAGACAGATAACTCCATGTGCGAGAGCTAACTTCATTAGCAGCTGCAGAACGAGAACATATTTGTGTCCACTGGGCTTCCATTACCACAGTATCCAAGTACTTCATGAATAAGAAGAAACACACTTTCCAAAAAACTGCAAAACTGGGAAGTATTCTCTTCTTTTATTAAAAAAAAATAGTCTACTGGAGTTCACAGTGATTAAGCACCTGCATTCCTGAGGTAGAGGTTCTTTTCCATTCACATCAATTTCACCCCGAATTTTTTGTTCCTTTACAGTTCTTCAGGTTAGACCCTTTCAAACAAGTTATTCCTGATTGTTGTGAAGGTCTGTAGCAAAGTTTGAATGATAACAGGTCTAGCTGAATGATTTCATAGAAGACCAATTGTCACTACGCAGAGAATGAAAAAAAGTTTGGTGTTATCTGCAGGAAGAACCATATGTGTTACCATGAAATACCACATATAATGGCATGTGTGAGAGTGTAAAGTTATATTTTAATATTGAGATTTAGCCTTTAAATTTTTATTGGGAGATTGTGAAAATAAAATTTAAAAATAAACTTGCTGACACCCTATTTTGGGTTACTTGGGGAGGAAAAAGATGGAACTAAACTCTGCTTTCAGTCAAATACCTAAATCTCTATTCAATTGCAGAAACTATGTACCAGAGCCAGAGTTCAACTATACGACTATTTTCTTCCTTCAGTGGAAATGCACCAATATCTGTGATATTGTTTTCATATTTCAAAGGTTTTGATGGTGAAAAAAGCAAAACCTTCAATTTTAATTCATACTCAGTGGATAATCTGCATTTAATTTTATTACATTTAACTAAACTTAAAAAATTATCCTTCAAAGCATATGCCTGGATGAAAATGAAATGCAAATAACAGTCTATATTGGTTTAGGGCATGCACAGTTTTCCTGGGGTTTTAGTAGTATTTTTATGCAAGAAAGTATCCCAAGCCACAGAGGAGTCTACATACTTTTAACAAAGCTCAGTGTCAAATGCAAAGAATAGACAGGAATTAGAAGGTATTTTAATTGTGTACTTATAAACAAATAAAATCTTATTCTGTACTTGATTTGATCCTAAGTACTGAAAAAAACACTGAAAAGTGAGTACTCACTTTCCCCCCTTAGATTTTTCTTGATGCCCAAATAACACAGGCAAGGACTCAATTCAGAATCCTGATCCATAAGTTTGTAAAATTGCCACTCCCAGTTTCTTGTTCTGAAAAATTAGTAGTGTGGCCAATAGCAATATGCTGCTGAGCAGTTGGAGGTGTTGTTAAATCAAATCAAAGGATATTGCTAATTTTAAACATATGTCATAGCCTTGCTGTAAAATAGAGCAGCACTCACTTCAGATAGTGGGAAATGTAGGAAATTGTTTAAACAAATCCATTTGGAAATATGGTACCAGGCTGAATTGCAGCAGAAACAACAGTGAGAAACCTCTTATACCAAATACTGTGTTCAAAATGCTAGATTCTTATTCCTCTTACATGCCTTTTCACAAACTATGAAGTTATGTCCCTGAAGGATATCATAACCCATTCTTTCAGGATCTACTTAAAATTAAGTGAACAGTTTAAAGTTACAGTTGAGCCTTCCTGTACAATCAGTAGAAATGGAAAACACCAACTCATCTCCCTACCTTCAATACTTATCCTGGGATGGGTTGAACTGCATCCTGGTTATGCCTCTTCCTCTGCTGATTAGAAAGCAAGCCTTGGAGAGCATTAGAAGTGAGAGCTCTGACTTTTACTTAGCTAATTTTAAGTAAATTAAATTCCACACTTGTGTTAATTATGTTCCTAGCTGCAGGGAAAATGGAAAGGAAAGGGAAAAGGTAGTTCTAATATAAACAGGATCAAGTCTACATCCTATAAAGTTAATAACCAAACACAGCAAGGGCAGCAAAAGTTTTTGAAGCTCTGCAGCTGAATATGCTAGCTCTGTATTTAGTCCTGTAAGTTTTAATCTTAACTTTTTTAAAAGAGTGCAAGGCTGCTTATAATGGCCATGAAGCTGAGAGGCATGGGAGCATTTCCTTTTCAAGGAGTACATAATTTTTTCTTTTACTACAATCTCATTCACTTCAATTACATGAAAACATCTGAGGCTATCTGTTTTTCACTAGCTTCAAAATGAAGATGAAAGTCAATGGGGCCATCACTCTCAAAAAAAAAAATCTACAGAAGAGAAAGTATAAGAATTTCAGTGCCAGCCTTAAGGAGATATCCTTGTTTCTTTCTTTTCTTTCTAATGTATACATTTTCCTATAGATTGCAATAATATTTTTTTCCTAGAGACTGAACTATATCCTCCAGTTCCTTTAGATCCTTTCATAAAGCCCACAAGTCAACTGTGCAGCTGAGCATGAATTTGCTCTCTGGTGTTCTCCTCACCTTTGCTGGAACCTAATCTTTTCTGCCTATTGTATTTGCCCGACTTAAACTGTAGCTTTTTCCAGAGCAGTGAGTGTCTGTTATGCCTTTGCAAAGCATGTGTGTTTTATGGCAACCACATAATTCTCTATTCTGGGTTCAAGAATATGTTGTTGAGTATATGTTTTTTTAATGAAGCATGAAACATTAGTTTTAGGAAATGTCTTTCAGGAAAATAAGATGAAATTGCCATTGAATTTCTTCGGTACCGGGATTAAAGTCTCCACAAAAAAAATACCTGCATTTGTCTGTAAGAAGTGGAAATGGTTGTGGTTATAGGAGCAAAACATAAGACCCAAATATTTTCTTGCCCTCTTTCCAGCCCTCTGGGATTTTGGCAGTGTGAGACTTCAAAGGGATAAGTAGCTTATATAATCAAAGAGAAGAATACAAAAGGAAGGACTGTGAAATGCCCAATCGTTTCCTAAAGAATGCATTATGATCAAGCCAAATCAAGAAACAAAATTAATAGGAATAAATATGGTCAGCAAGAAACCTTAGATAAATAATAATAATGCAGTTAGGAGAGAGAATTAGACATAATTGCTGTATTAGTGCATTGCTAATGAAGCTGGAATGAAACCAGGTGGAAGAGATATATTTGTTGCCCATTGGCTCCTGCAGGCTGGAGATAATAATATGGAAAAACACTGAAAACAGAGAAAAATTTAATGAAAGTAGACTGACATGCTAAATCAGCAGTAATATAATCTTTTTCTTATAAGAAAGTGTAGGTGACATGACATTACCCTAACTTTAGTGAAAGTATTATAGTAGTCATCCTATATGAGCCCACTTTTGCATATTTAAGTGACAATTCATTGGCGGGGTTTTTTTGTGTTTGATTGTTTTGTTGGTTTGGTTTGCTTGTTTGTTTTAATTAAGAATGTTTTCCTGGACAAGGAGAAAAAAATAACCGAAAAAACAACTGAAAAAAAAATAGTAATCAATACTCTGGTAATGACAGAATTATTCTTCTCCTCCGCAGCATATTAAGAAAAATCCTTCAGTTCATTATCTATAAACTGATGATTCATCATCTATAAGCCTTTATTTACAGCTATGAAATGGACTAAGGATTTTAACCAAACATACTCTGGGTAGAGTATTTTCTTGTTTGTTATTAAACTAGCTTTTTACCCCTTTTCCCACTTTGTTTCTTTCCCCATCCCCTTCTTTCTGAAAAGATCTTTTTCCCATTGCTGCTAAACATGTGGTTACAGGGGAAAAAATCCTATTCCCTAACTGATTTTAATTTAGTGCACCAGGAGCCTTAAGCCACTTTGTGTGCAGATTTCCAGTTTCAATTAGAATGGGTTTTCAGACATCAGATGATGTGAAAAATTATCTCATTTGAATCACATGAAACCAAACCACTATGACAGGGCTGATGAAGAAAACAGTGGTCTCATCTTTCCTGTGGTGTGCCATCTCTATTAGACTTTGTAAACTGCGGCAGTTTGAAATCTTTAACCAGCCATTACTAATAAGCATATGTTAATTGTAGCAGAGATCATAAGCAGGTCAATTAGGAGGCAAAGACTGGAACAGAATGAAACATTCAGCTGGAGGGAGAATTCAGGGCAGGTGTCGGCCAGCATGCGCTGCCCTGGCAGGAGCTCTAAGCATCTTGGGTAGAGCTCATTTAATGTTTTGATTTGCTGAATTTGCATTTCAGATTTCCGTTCCTAATAGACAATATAGTCAGTCTTTGTTAATGAGGACTCTGATTACATGTGCCATTATAATTGGGAATTAGCAGGCCAGCCTTGTTTTGGAGATTAAATCCAAAGTAAATTGGATTAAAGACAATCCTGCTGAAATCCCTTTCTTTTTTGTTTTCTCAAGCCAAAGGTGAGGAAGACTCCATTTGTTTTGTACATATGGCTCTTACCTTGATTAGCAGGTCTTGTGGTTTGCTTATGCTTTTTGAACATAGCATCTATTAGTGGTTCCAATATTAAAAGCAAGTATGAAATTACTATGTTTACTTAAATGATCCCGACAAAGTGTCTAGCTTTATTGCTGTGTGCCGATGAATGGAATGCCAGGAGAGAATTAAGAGCATTATGAAACAATATTTCTTCTTATAGAGTGAATGTCTCTAAATGTTCACATGCCAAGGGTATATCCTAGTATTTACCACTAAGACTTTAACTCTTTGTGCATGAGTTTATCCCCTCTTTATTTATACCAGTTTGACTCCATTGACTTCAGATGAGTTACTCCACTATCAAAATGACTAGATTAATATATAGTTCCATAGGTAGATATTTTGTTATTTTTTCAGTAAATTCAGAATCAGGAAAGCAGGGTGAATTACTTCTTTCTATTTGATCTCAGGTATTAGCAGTGAGCAATAGTAGCTGCAGATGTGTCCATTCGTAGTTCATCTTTCATGATTACTCTGTGGTTCATTCATTTAAGTAAAATATAGTTCATATTCCTTCAAAATTCCAAAATATTATAGTTGTATAAGCTAAACATGTGGTTTTCATTTTTCATTATTAAGTTTGCAGAGCAAAGTTTTACTTGCAGCTGAACACTGACAATAGGTTTGCCCTGAAATTGTGGGGAAAACAGTCCTGCAATTAGCTTATTCCTTGTCATTAGATTTAGAACCAGACACGAGGTAGCTCTTCATGTAAAGGTCATCAAAGGCAAAAAACAGAAAAAACTACCGCACAATAAGATCAGAGATTCAGCAGTGTTCTTGCTCTGTCAAAAAATTAAGGAATGTCAGCCCAATGTTTTTGGGGGTTTCATGCTTGTTGAATTCATAAAACTCTTAAAATATCTTTATGTCTATTACTTCCTTGGGACAAGGTCCTAATCAGAGTTAGTCAGGTGTTGCCCTACAAGTCTTTGGGGATGCGTTCATTAAGCATAAAAGTTAAGTTGTATTAGTCCAAAAGGAATCTTTGAGGATCCTCATTGCCTTTCTGATGCTTCTTAGTAATCAGACTGTGAGACAAGGATGTAAAACCAAAATATAAAGAACTACTTGCCTTTTTTTTTTTTTTAATTTACTTTTGGGTTTATAGAAGATTGGGGCACATGAGTTTTTCAAGCAAAACAGATTTGCTGGAGTCTGAGTATAGAAGGCATTTTCAGGCTGTGGTATGTGAGCTGTCCAGCATACATCTTTTGGTAGCCTAAGTTCCAGAGCAGAATAAAATATTGAAGTTTAAGTGTCTTCTGTCTTTTATATCTGTGAGTAGTTTAGATCAGAAAATATTATTTATCCCAGGAAAAGATGTGGTGAATCACAGTGATATGCAAATAATAACCTTCTATATGTGACAGACACTCTAAACATTCAGCATTTATCACACCTTTTGCATCAAATAATTATTATTCTTAAAACCCTGTCTGATTTTTTGAGTATTATGGTTTTATAGAAATATATTTCTCCATCTGAAGGACAGAGAGGGAAAGTGAAACTGTACAAGAAAATTTGTCCAAGGAGATATCAGTGGTAACAGTGACCCTGTGCTTGATATGCTCTGCACTGACATCATCCTGTTACTATTCCTGCCATTGTCAGTCTCCCACAGTGCATTTCAAATATTAAGGCCTATTCTTTCAGTGCTACCATGAAAATAGACTTAGCCATTAAACTGAAGACAGGCAAAAGATTGGACAAATTAATGGAATTTGTTTGCCTTTGGCTGTATATATCATATGCACAAATATGTGTTTGAATATGACTCTATGTGCACATTTTCTTGTGTAGAGACAAAACATGCAATGGAAGAGCACAGATTTTTAAAGAAAGGTTTAAAAAATTAGCCTTAGATACATGTAATATTCATAAGATTTTGCTTGGCATTTAGGAGACGTGACTTCTTAGAATTAGAAATGTTGACATTGTGGCAAAAAGAGCCTGTAAAATAATCCTCGTCGAAAAGAAGTGATTATATAGGACGACCCTCTGGAAAACAAAGAAGTTGTGACAGGACAAAAAGAGCCCCACATATGGTAGAAAGCCAGGACTGCAGCAAAACCTACCGAAGAGCTAAGTACATATTAATTATTATCACACAGCAACTTTAAAAAGGCTTGTGTAATTAACCTCAAACTCTTCCTCACCTGATTTTTATCCCCTAGGCAGAGGCTTTCTCAGGAAGTTCAGCAAATGGTAGGTGATTCAACATTTTCACAGTGGAAGAGCCTTTGAACCTCAACCATAAAAGACCTAATCTTAGAAGATTGTTATTGCTTATTATCCCATATTGCCCAATGTTTGTAAGGGCCTTCTTAGCTAAACATAGGCATATGCAGATTCTATCCCAAATGACTTGCAAGGTAACACTGTTGCTGAAAGTATGACTCTCATAATTCTGCTGAAAAAAGCACGATTATCCTTATAGATTCTTGTAGATATGTAATCACTTGCCAGCATTTATAAAGTATGCAACTTTTAACAGAGATCTCAATATTTAATTAGAGGCAGAGTAAGAACATAAGGGGTTTTGCTACTGAAGTTACTGAGACATTCTCTTCTATTTCCAGTCATTTTTCTTCCAGAGTTTCTCCTTTCTGTTCATTGTTTTTTTACCTTTTGAGCTAGATGTGCATGGATGTGACAGGAATGTAAGAGTGATATGACCTGGTGGTGGTCTCCAAGGTCTAGAACCAAAGAGAAAAAAGACGTAAGTAAAGGCAAGCTGAGGAAGACCAGACAAATGAACAAGGGAGACTAGGAAAAAATGTCAAGAAGGTTGATATGAAGGATATCCCTGAATGACTGATATTGGTGTATGCAGGGGGGCACTTTTCCTTTGTGATCTTACTGCCTGCACTGGTTTTATCTGGGATAGAGTTAATCCTGCTATACAATGTGAAGGCAGGAGAACAGGGAAAGCATCTGGGAAAGGCTGTTAGACCTTGCAGTTCCCCTGGATACTATATTGACACCAGAGACATCTGGAGGTGACTGTGAGCCAGTTCCTTTTTAAAAGTCAGAAATGTCAATACTGTTAAGACAATGCCCCACAGTGATTTGGTTCCTGTTTGAAGAGTGAGAGCTGCACTCAGAATTTCCTCCTCTCCAGGCATTGCATTGACCCATGAAATCTGATTAGGAGGACTTACCTCCAGGTGGCCTTGATGGTAGAAACTGAATGTAGTTTCTGGTAATACTCAAGACACTTGAAAGTCAAAAAAAATGGGAAAAAATGCCTGTCTGCCTATCTCATAGTACTAAACTAAGGAGTATTAAATTAAGGATCTTAGAATTCATATTTAGAAGAATAAAGCATTTCTTTTCTGGATAATCTGTTTTGTAGTGTATGTTGCTGTACAATTTAAGGAAGACACACATTAAAAACTTATTTTTAATGTGCTTAAAATTTGCAATGTATTTCACCAAGTGTAAGCTTGATCATGGCTACCAAGCTCTTCCTGAGCAAAGACCCAAAAGTAATTTGATATTCTGGATTTAGTAGGACTGGTTCAGTCCTGGCACAGATAGTTGAGTACACCACTGGTATTAATGGTGCTGCTCATACCCTCTCGGGGTTGAAGACAAGCCAACAAAAGCATGAATATTACTGGGTAAGACCTCATTTTTTTCAGAGTACCTGAGGGTGTAGATAATTTGGAAAGAAGAGGAACAAAAGAATTAAAAAGGAGGTTATCAGTACAGAAAATTGAACCTCAGTCAGATTCAATCAACCAAGCAATAGGTTTCCTCACCTCTTTTGATATAGATTGGCTACCCCAATTGCATGGGCCTCTTGAGGCTTCACAATTTAAATTAGTAACTTAGTCTAGCAAGTAGTGCACACACAGTGACTAAGAGTTTCAGAAGGGGAATTTGGTCCCATCAGTCCCATCACTCCGGACAAGCTCTGTCTAATTTCCACCTTGTTCCTTGACATTGTTAGCGTCATGAAGGTGCCACTTTGCTGAAAGTTGGCTCAACAGCTTTGACGGGTTCTTCACTTCTCTAATGGTAGAATGGCACAGTTGTATATGGTTCTGGGAGACAGGAGCAATAGGAGATATTTGTTGAAACGTGGATAATTGTTTGTATACTCTTTCACACAGGGAAAACATATGTTTCTGATCTCAGGGTATTATCTTGTATTTGTACAGTGTCCCAACCTCTATGTTTTCCCCAGACCAATCTGTCTAAATATAACTATCACTGTAAAGACACTTAATTAGATATTCCATGGGATTTTTGTAGGCTAGGTTAAGTTTCCTTAAATTGCAGTACTAGACCAAGATGTTTTGCTTTATATGTCATGCTTTATACATACATATATAATTGATGGCTTTGCACTATATCTTTCTTTAGCAAGACCCATCATAGTTCGTCACTTTAAGCTGGTGGTTAAGTATTATTCTTTCCCATAACACTAGATTTCTTTCCTTTCACCACCTGAAATTATACATATCTCTGCCCATGGTAGGTATTCATAGAGAACAAATGATTTATCCAAATGCACATCACACACATGACTATATATATGCATTGATATTCATACATAAACCTCAAAGAAAAATCTTGGTATTTATGTTTACACTCAGAATATTGAAATATATATATTAATATCTCAATATTCCCTTTTATGATAGTGTCACTCTCCTCAACAATAAAATAAAAGATTTCACAACAAAAACCTGCAGGCAGGGATTGACAAGCAGCAGCACCAAAAGGTTTTCCAGAGCCACCTCCTGTTACTATGAACCATTCATGGAATCAGAGGCTGACTGCTAGTGAAACTTACCTTAGGTCTCCCCTGTTATCCATTCCACTTGGTGCAGGACAGCCCAGAAGTTCCAGATTGAAGCTCAGGGGAAGTGTATCAGCTGAGGTTCTGGGTCAGGACCCAAATCTTCCCAGAGTCAGCAGATTTTGTATGTTATCTATCTTGATGACTCAGCTTACTAGTTCCTTTGCGAAGGTAATTCACAAATGATACTGATGATCCCTTGTTTGGGACCTGCTGGACAAAAAAAGAAAATAAGGAAAAGCTTAAAAAAGAGCAGCCTAATGAGAACTGTGCCTTTTGAACCTTTCTGTCAAGTTTTCCACAGAAAGTGCATATACACTTCTGCACTAGGTACACAATACACTGCACTGTATTCAAAGCTGTTGCCAGGTTTTTTGTTTAAGTGTTTTAATCAAAGAACATTGAGTTGGCACTGGAATCAAAGGGATGAATACTTTTTTTTTCGTTTTTTTCATGTGAAAATAAAAGAGTAGCTTTAACTGAGGGGAAAAGTTGCAGAATATGTGTGCATAGGTGTGTGTGTTTGTATATGTGTGTGTATGTGTGTGTGTAGGGGGTAGCAGAGGGTATGACATAGCATATGAAGTCAATAGTGTAGTTGTTATTATTTATACATGAGTAAAGATTACAAATGCAGGCAATAGCTCAGATCTCTCACCCCCTGGATCTGTGAAACCTGTCACTCAGTCTCCTGCGGTGTGTCTTCCTGTCTCCGAGCCATTGGACCACCTGCTGCCATGACTCTCATCTATTGCATCGCCCGAAGGCCTCGATGATAACAGCATTGATTCCAATGTACATCTAATTACTTCTCATAATCTATTCATTTCACAATAGTGTAGTGAAACATCTGTCACATCATAAACTCTTTAGTATCCTTATCAAACCACCAAAACATACTCTGCTGCCAATTGGCAGCTACCTTGCTTTCTCTTCTTATTAATATGATGCAAACATATCTGTGTTTTTTTGGTTGTTTTAGATGAATTTCCCTGATGACCACTGAAAACGAATTGGGCAAACTGCAATTGTAACATCTACTCACAACTTAGTGAGGTACCATCACTGTTGTCATACAAATATCAGCAAAAATGGCTCTGTTTCTTTCAGAGATAAAGGCTCTAAATAGGGTCTTTAACATTTATAGCACAGTAACTGATGGCTCCCTTCCTTGGCTCAGTGTGACTGATTCATTTACTAAAATAAGCATCTCAGGGATTATTACATTTGAGCAGTATATTGCATGGAAAGGCCTTTTACCTTTATAGTTTTTACTTTACCTGTGGGTAAATAATGTCCACTCTTCCTTTTTCCTCATGTAAGAAATCAAGAGCAAGGAGAGACGTTAGGGCATATTTTTATTATGAAACTATAGAGAACCTATCTGTCCCAATAGGATCATGAATATACAGTTGCATCTAATAAAGAGGGCTGATTAGTCCACCAGAAGGACCCTCTGATATTCAGGCAGTATCACCGCAAATAAACTCTGAATAGCAAAGTGTTAGTTTACCATTACATACTGAATTATGATGAACAACAAATCCCAGCTGAAAGGAGTGATGTACTAGCTGCTTATTCCCTCTCATGGTCAATGTTAGCACAGACTGGTGTGTGTTCTTGTTTCAAATTTGTGATGGAAATTAAATTAATTTTGGTTTGATAGCTGTATTGTGCATCTGCAAAAGGGATACAGCACAAGAAGCTATTCTGGAACTTCCTCACATGTTTCAGACCAGTGTTTGAAGGAACTGCCTTTCCATGGCCTCTCAGTAGCTGATGAAGAAGCTAATTTGGATTCTCTGACAAGGCTGCCAGTCACTGTGGTTACTTTTATTATCTGAACATCTGGCAATGAGGAACTGGACTGCCAATTCAGACCACATTTTGCTAGTTCCTGACCTTGCTGGGATTCACAAGGGTGACCTAAAAGTAAAGGAGTCCATATCTCATTAGGAACCCCCAGGAAATCCAGTTCTCCTTTATCCATTTGTCAATATATAATGCAATCCCATATATAGTGCAGCCTGACTATTTATCTGTATCTGTTCTCAACACTTGTGTCTTTTCTCATTTGCAATAGATATAACTTGTACACACTTACTTAAAGTCCATGTTTTTATATCCAAAGTCACTACTCTGGCACAACAGGAAACATGTAGAGATTTTAGTGCTCTATGCTTGCAATAGGCAAATGCCCAATGCATAAATCACTTAAAAGCGAATGTTTGACCTATTTGGTCCTTGATGCTGCCTTATAGAAGGATTTTTGCATTAGAGATCATTCATCTTCATTAAGGGTAAAGAAGCATCTAAATAAAAATTTCAGAAGAGCTCAGCACTCATGGAACAGGTCAGTGCCAGATCCAGACTGATCTCTTGATATTCCATTCCAAGTACCAAAACTACTCTTTCTGTGGCTATTGAAGAATTCAATTTACACCTTCTTCTACCTTGGGAGCTACAGTTCATGGTTTGTAGTGAAATGGAGAAGCCTTTCCTGGCCAAAGGAGAGAATGGCATATGTACTCAGCAGTTAGAGTACAGCCCCTGAGACTAATGCCATTTTTTGATTAGGTTGCCCCATGTGTCTCCTACAGGGGTGACATTTGCTGTTCATGCTTCTCCTGCTGTGGTTTCACCATGGACCACAATTGCCACGTGGACTGAGCAGACAACATGAGCCTGGCAAAAGAATGATGACACATTCTCAGTTATGCTTCATCTGTATAAGGAAACTTCCTTGGCTTCTCTGGTACTTTGCCATGTATATGCTAGGTGGGCAGTAAGATAATATAAAATAAATCAATCTAAAAAGAAAACAAAGATACATAATGTTTTACTATAAACTTAGAATATGCATGAACTCTTGGCAAGGTAATACTTGCTACACCAAAAGAATTAAAAATTAAGAATAAAGTAAGATTGAACTATAATTTTGAGATTTAAAAGAATAATTTGGTGAAAGTAGAGTTAATCTGCTTTTAATTTTTGAGATTTTCTTCATGATTTTTGTTCTTTTGAAATGTAAACTGAATTCTCATGCTGCCAGATGAAGATAGGACATTATTAAGAGTTTCAAGAAAATAGCAGTCAAATCATTCATAAAATACACAATGTCAGATTTGTTGCAAATATTTTTCCTACTACACCATCTAAATTAGGAATTGCAGTTACCAGTCGAAGACTAGTGGCACAGTAGACTTATGACCATTAACAGGAACCAGAAATTTGAAGTGGGAAGTTTGCAAATAAGTTATTAAAAAATATAAATTTAAAATATGAAGTGTACAGGGAGCTAAGATTAGCATTTATGAGAGTAGGGAAAGAATCTACAGTCAGTGTTCTCTACTTGAGAACTGTCCCAAAACAAAGTGGATAAAAGATAGCTTGGGTTGACATCTGCACTGAAGGGAGAATTTAGGGAAAAACAAAACAAACCAAAACAACTCCCCCTGCCATGATACAAGGAATATTTAATTTCCCAGTTTTAGAGGGGGAAAAACAACTCAAAAATTAATCTAGATTAAACTTCAAAATTTTGTTCAGCACAAACAAACAGATCTTTTGTTTATAAAACATGTCTTTTAAGATATACAATGGTACTAGAGAGGATATCAATATTTGCTTGCTTTTTTCTAAACTGACGGTCAATTTCTAAGTAAAATGAAAATTTTCAAACCAAAAAGATCAAATATTTGTTTTCAAAGTATCAAAATAAGATTTTCAAATATTGTCAATATGTAATCTTTATTTCTCCTCTGAAGCCATGAACTTGACCTAGATTTTTTAATACTTCAAGTTCTTCCCAAAGGGAATTTTTCAACAAATTTACTGTCCATCAAAAGTGAGTAGATAAATAAATGAATAGAAATTGTTCCGTGTTATTTCAACGTAAAATTTTGAATTAGGGAGACTTAGAGACCACATAACAGAAAAGCAAGTTGTCAAATATGTCTTACAGCAGAATAACACAGTGCATTAACCTTGGATAAGGTTCAACTTCCCAACTAGCTGCTCACTCACTACCTCTCCCAAACAAGACGAAGGGAAGAAATAGGATGAAAAAGCTTTTGGGTTAAGATAAACACAGGCAGAAATGTGACTAATTACAATCATGGGCAAAACACATTTGATTTTCAGAAAATTAATTTTTAGACATTTAAAATAGATCTGGGTAGTGAGGAACAAAGCCAAAAAAATAGTACACGACCTCTCCCCCACTCCCTTTTTTCTCACCCTCAGTTTCAGTGCCTTGTTCCCAGCTCCTGCTCCTCCTCCCTGATGGGGAGTGAGGGTTGAAATCAGTTCATAACAGCTCCTCTCTTCTGTTCCTTCCTCCATATGCTTTTCCCCTGCTCCAGCATGAGTCCTCTCTATGGGTGACATTCCTTCAAGATCTGCTCTAGCATGGGCTCCACAGGGGCTGCATTCTTTCAGAATAAACCTGGTTCACTATGTGAGCTCTTCCATAGGTCCCAGTTCCTTGAAGAAATATTCATCTGCTCCAGCATGGGGTCCTCCACTGGTCTGGGAAAGAAGTAGCTGTTCTGGTGTTGTCTCTTACAAAAGCTACAGGGAAATATTTGCTGTGACACCTGGAGCACCTCATCACCCTCCTACTCCTCTGACAGAAAAAATGCCAAGTGTGTGCACTGCTGTTTCTCATTTATTTCCCTCTTTCTCTGCCCATGTGCGTTTTTCCCCTTTTCAAAAATACATTTTCCCCGAGGTGCCCCCACTGTGGCTGAGGGGTTCAGCTGTGCCCTGTGGTGAGTTGCCTTTGCCACCTACACCCAATACAAATGCTGCTTCTGAGTGCCAAATATTTTGTATTTTAGGTTCTTTTCTTTTAGCTGGGAGCTCCAATTTTTACATGGCCACAGACTTAATACAATAAGGACACACACTACAACTAAAAGCTCAAAAATTTCCTACAGGTCGTGTTGTTTCTAAATCAGCAACAATGGACAGAAAAAGGGATCACTTCTGTATTTGTTTCAAGTTTATTTCAAGTCTTTTCAGGAGAGACTAAGTGAATACAGACATTATATACTGATATAAAGCAGGAGAGCTCTGTTGAAACCACCTGAGCTATGCTGATCTACCACAGCCAGGGAGTTCAGATACTCAGTGAACAAAAAATGCCCGACTTTCCTTGAGCAACCTCATGGGTATGGTACTATGACACCATCAACATTCCAGTTGGTACATGTACAGCTCTGGCAGCTACAGGAGCAGGAGGAAAGGAGGCAGGCAGACAGCTAAAACAAGCACTTAATGGCTTTCTGTTGTTTTGGATGTAACTACTCAGAACCAACTCTAGAAAGCTGGTGTTGCTCATGTTGCTATGTCTCATTCTTCAGAGACTGCCACTTAGATCTCAGCATCTTCATAATGAGCACAATTTGCATACCTCAGATGTAGAATTAATTTCTGAACCATTGCAATAGTGGAACCAGTGTATAGTATAAAACACTTTTCTGCTACTGCCAAGATGAGTGTGCAAGTTCTTCATACATTGGTTGAGTGACACTTCAAGGATCTACAAGGTAGAGACAATTGAATAGGGACAGCTAAACCCCACTGGCTCCCTGTCACAAAGTTAAACTGGGATGCTGAATGTATTCATAGTACGGGGAACACTATCAGCTGGAGAAGGACCAGGAGAAAACAGAAGGTGCTAATTTGGACTAATCAAAATCTACCTTTCTAGAGCCTTCTTTATTTATAGATTTTATCTTCAAAGACAGATGTTTAAAAAACTCAAAAATGCATAGGGTCTCTTTCTATCTATGTGTGAGGCAACCTGAGACTTGTTTTACAATTATCTATAACCTGAAACAACTTGCAGCTAACTTCTAAACATTATAACTAAATATGCCATCAGGCAGGATAATTAATTGCCGTTCTATATTCCTGCAAAACTTTGCAAGAAGTAATATCAAACTTTATATTAAGTCCAGATAACTGAGTACTCAGCTGAGTTGACCAAGGTACACAGAAAATCCATGAATAGCAACAAGCATTCCCAGAGATCAACTAATATCAAACCACCCTCTGAAGTGGAATGTGGATTTTCCACCTTGGCCACTTTTCTGACAACTACACTGGGTGCCTAAGGGCACTTAGATCAAATTTATCAGTAAGCCTCATAAATTTACATGGGAAGAATCTGTCTACGTGTGGATTTCACTCAAGCAGTCTGCTATGGTTCCTCACATTCTTTTCTGTTTGTTTGGGGTTGTTTTTTGTTTGTTTGTTTGTTTGTGGGTTTTTTTGGGGTTTTTTGTGTTTTCTTTTATTTGTCATGTTTTGGACGCAGTTCTCCTTTTAGTTGAAGTGGTTATTAGCCTAAATCTCACAAACTAAAATGCAGTAACTTGGGACTAGACTGAAGTCTTGGTAGGACTTTGGTGTACATTTCCCTGGTCTTTAGGCAATGGAATAAAAATGTGGAGCGGACCTTCACAGTCACAGAAATATTGATATTGCTATAGTTTTTTATGTAGTTGAATGCAAGAAGGGAAGAATTAGTCATCTGTTGGCATCGCATCAAAAATTTTGTCCATCCAGTTTATTTTAAAATATTAGAAAAGAAATATTTTTTTCAAAATTTGTAGTTTTCTCATCTTCTGACACAGTACAAAGGCTAGCAATGTATAAAATGGTCTAATTTCACTGACCACTGGTATAGTCTTATGTTGCTTCCTAGACAAGTTTTATAGTTCTATCTAAAATAGCAGATGGTATGTTAATGTTGCCTTTAGATACTTAGCTTCAGGTGTGTTTGACTTATATAGTTATAATTATGTGTTCTGAAGCATCTCCTGGAAGACCCTGCTCTTTTCTATCACCCAAGCAGGAAACCTAGGCTGCAGTCTTAGAACACTGAACAAGACCTGATGTGATGTCCTTAAGTCCTCTTTTCTTAATACTGCATAGATTCAATTTGTCTGGCAAGAGAAGACTGTCTATACTTTTTGCAAATCTTTAGGTTTTTTCCAGCCCATATGAATCTGCAGAAATAACATTCCCACATAACCCTACCATGTTCCAGCCAACATTTACCCTCATTGGGTATTAGAGTTGTTAATGGATTGTTAATAAAGTGCACATGCTGCACAGTATTGAAACAGACTTAACATGACTCAGCTGCAGTTGAAGACTACAATCTGAATGCCCAAGCATTTTTAATCTATGTACACAAGCAAATAATCTCCGAAATTCAGCTAAGGCTCCCCCATCCCTCAATACTCCTCCTGGATATTCAGCGCTGCTCTCTCACAAGGGCCAATTCTCATCTCCTACAGAGGCTACATGTGTACAGGTTCTGCAAATGTGTTTGAACTCATACTGTCTATGTTCAGGCTTATACCCCAGACTCAAGCTGCTGGCATCAGCAGTCACATTGCCACCGTAGCATATTTCTGTGATCAAAGTAATAGCATTGCTCCTTTAAAAAGTGGTAGGAGAGTTGCCTTATTGGTAACCAAGCTTTGAAGAAAATTTAAGATAAAACCAGTTTCATTCATCTCTTCCATTTTTATCTGCTTAGTTTCAATAACAGCTGATATACTAAAATTAGATAGATAGATAGATTAAAACTTTTTAAGGAAACAGATAAAACATTTTGGCTTGTGCTGAAGTTTCATTTTACTAGATATTTTGGAGAACACACACTGCAGTCAGATTTTCCCTGGGAATATCTGGTTTCCTGTGCAGCTGTTAAACAGTAGTGGCAATGAAAAGAGAAACAAAACTTTCATAGGACAAAGTCACATAACCTGATACTCCTAAACATCTCAGTTGGATGTTTCTGGTAACCTTCTTTAAAGGCTTATTTCTTTGCTCTACTCTGACAAATGACAGATCTCCTTGACAGTTCTTAATTTTTCTGCTGTGTGGGAATATAGGGGAAGCAGTTCTGTGTGGGTTCAGGGACACAGTTCTCCCTGTTGCAGCTGAGTGCAGAAAAGATCACAGAACCACAAAACTACAGAATCATTGAGGTCAGAAGGAATCTTTGGAGACCACCTAGTCCAATTCACTGCTGCCCAAGGAAGAACAACAAGAGTAGGTTGCCCAGGAACACATTTTTGGTTTTGACATCTTGAAAAATGGTGCCTCCACAACCTCAGTGGGCAATCTGATATTGTCCCTTAAGGTTAATTGGAAATTCCTGTGTTTCATTTTGGGGCCATTGTCTCTTGTCTTGTTACTAGGCATCACTGAAAAGAGTCTGGCTCCATCTTCCTCTCACCATCTTTCCTGCAAGCAGGTTTTGCTGGTTTGTGATCAACTTTGTGTCCACCAGAACATGAGCCTTTGCAGTCTTTCTATGCAAAACTGCTGCCCAGCTGACTGGTCCCCAGACTATATTGTTGTATGTTCTTGCTACTTTTCCCGTGAACAGGCGGTGTCCATTACCTGCTCACTCTCTGCTTGCTGAAATGCACTTTTTCAATTGCTCCCTGAACTTTCAGACTTGTCTGTATTCATGGTCAACAAACTAGAATGACTGGCAGGGTGTCCATGAGGAGATATTTTTGCAGCACATTAATTTAGGTTGCAAAAGTTTCAGTGTTTTATGTATACCCACAAAACTGAGTGTCACTTTATCCAAACAAAGTTTTTATATTACTGCATTCTTTAGAAACCATGACATTTTTGCACAGATTTTTAGACTGAAATGGTATGACCTGCTCTTTTAAAAGGTGCTTTAGAGCTCTGAGTTAAACAGGAAAATATCCCCCATTGTTTGAAATATTTTTCTCCTTTTCAGCTATAGGCTGATTTCACTATGCAGTTCAAAATAGACTTACAAAGAGTTAAGCAGCTACACAGCCAAATAACTCTATCAGAGTTGGATTTTGTTCTCTGAAAGGTAACAAAGATATAAATTCAAGATATGTGCATGTATGTGTGCTTCTGACACAGCAATCATGCTTTGATAAGCATGTTTGCATTAATTCAAGGTCATACATGCTTCACAGTGTTGGAAACATGTACAGCACTTCCCAGATTCCTCTCCCCCACACTCCCTTCCCTCTTTGTAATACACACACTTTGTAATACCACAGAGGGGAATTACTGGCTTGGTGCTAGCAATTCCTTTCAGAGAATTGCACTGTCTCGTGTGCCACAGTGGAAAATACATCAAGATAATTCCCTCATCACTGCCTACCCACCCACCCGCTCCCTGTAGTCTGAGATGAACTGTCTAGTCACATATTCTAATGCTCCTTCTGGTAAAATGTTTGATTATTTTTTTTCCCTTCTCTCAGAGAAAAGCTTTTCTGGAGCCTATATTTATTCTGTTTCTTTTTATTTGTACATGCACATCACCTGTGAGGTGTTCTTGGTATAATGTCATTATTGATAACATAAGAAATTCCAGAAGCAAAGAGTATTTAAGGTGGATTTGTGTGTGAGGGATTTCATAGGGGTCTTTTTTTCAGAAGTTCCTTGCTCCTTTCTACTCAGCTCAGCAGCATAATGATTTAAGAGAAATATCCCTATGTATAGGGTGTGTTCTGTGAGATGGAAACTAAGAAAAAAAATTAACCAACTACTGAAAATCTTTTGTACTTAATGACAGAATATAATGGAAACCTAATCTCCTACTGCATATTATCATCAGGCAAATTAGTTACACATATAATAAGGTTTTTCTGTATAAATTATAAATGAAATAAACAATTTTGTCACCATGGTGGGCAATGAATACACCACATGTTATATGTAAATATATTAGTCATTTGCCTTTTGTTTATGTGTCACAGGAATTCATTTCCTTCATTGTGTAGTTCTCATTCCCTATGGGTTCTAGCTAAAGTCATCTCAACCTTTCCTGTACATGCTTTTTAAAGCAGAATTACTTTCCTTTTTTTTTTCTTTTCGTTTTCCAGCCCAGTTTTAATAATGGCTGCTTTTGTGCCAGTTTCATTTAGTGCTTCAAACTGTAATTTTATCTGAGAGAGAGGAAGAAATAATAAGAAAAGCAGAAAGGGTCTACATGATATATCAGTACAATACCAAAAATATATTGAAACCATTTTTTTAATTTTATTTTTTTCTCAAAAAATTAAAATATATCCCATAAAGCAACTATGCATATTTTTTTCTCTTACCAGACCTTTCATTATTTAATGAGATAATCTGTTTTTAAGGAATGCATTGTTCAATCTTTCTTTTCAAGGCGTGACATTTTTATTTTCCAGGCATTACACTATGTGGAAGAATAATGTAAATTTGGGCATTTTCACTGGGCACTGCACGCCAGCCTGAGAGCCCTTTGAAACCAACACAAGACACAGCTACTCTCAGTGACCAATGGCTTTAACATACACATTCCAATCAATAATACAGAGTTTTATATTCAATCACATTCAGTTCACACTCATTGAGGATTATCTTTTGTGCTCCCATAGGCTTTTGCTGTTGTCCAGAGGGAGGCAGAGTTGAATTTAATATACCTCATTATATTTGGGATGGCTGTGGACCCTAATGGAAGAGGCAACACTTAACACATAAGCAGACTAAACTTTCATGATCAAGACCAGCTAAAAAGAATATTTGTCACTGCTATCTTTGTTTCCCACACAGTGTCAGACAACACTTTATACAGGATGAATGATTGTACTTTGACAATGTTTACAAAGCCAATTATATCTTTATTTTGAGAGCTGTTCCAAAGGCTATTAGAAGATGTTTTTTTCAACTTGTATTTTTATAAGGAGCAGAGGCAAGTAAGGATGCTTCTTTTTGCGGTTTACTTGCAGCTATATCTCTGGGGAAGGTATTTTTCTTTTTACTTTTTTGTTTCTTTTTTTTTTTTTTTTTTTTTTTTTAACTGAAGCAGACAGTGGTTAGCAATGGAATACAAAAAAGCAATTCTACTCCCTCATAAGCCACAAAGTGGACTATGGAATTAACGTATGAGATGTTATTTCTAATTTATTTATCAGCTCTCTCTCTCTATAGTACAAGTACTCTTGAAAGCACTTATGTATTTGAAGTCTCATAGAGACATACCAGATAATGGGAAATGGTTTGCTGTGAGAAGTGGTCTACTTGAGTGCATAGAAGAAGCTTCTTTCTATCAAATATTTCATTGGTAATGTTTTACTGTTTCTCCTAGATGTCATGCTACAGAGTGTAATAAATTTCAGTTTGTTTATATTCTGTGTCTGTATTTGCACTTGGGTGATTATATTTGAAATCATGAAAGATTCTCGTTTTTTAAAAAAAAAACAACTTTAGCATAAGCTTCTCATTAATCCTATCCTGTTTGTCTGTTATTAATAGGCCACTGTACAACGTATTCTGCTGCAAAACTCCACCAGGCATGACTAATTCAGATAATTAATTTGCTAGAACATTAACACCATCAAATGAGCCTGCTAAACCGGTAAATTTAAAGTAAATTAAACTTAATTTGCAGGTTATTGCAATTAAGTCTGCCTTGTCTTTCTGAGGGATTTCAACATCCTCAGTATTTAAGAGGCAATCATAATGCATGCAAGTGGGCGGGCTTTTTCGCTAATTAACACGAGTCTAATCTGCTTTTCAATTAGGGTGGATGTTTATAATGTGCTGGTGACAGTGTTGCAATTCAGTACAGCATAACAGGAGTGCATGGCATAATTATAGCTGAAAAGAAAAGCTCATGCAGGGCCTGTTTAGGGGTTAATGAGACATTGGCAGCTTCCAGCTGAGGAGATTGAGCCAGTTTAGTGCAGCTTCAAGAGGAAACCACCCATAGGGGTTTCCTTTGAAGTGTCAAAAGGTCCCCTTGTTCTGGGTGGCTTATGTTTCATTTGTCTGAGTGGCATATCAAAAATTGATGAGCTGCCAGCAGCAGTCCTCATGACATTAATTCACCAATTGTGTTTCTAATAGTTTCATCCTTAAATACATTTGGATGATGATAATACTACGAAAAATCAAGGTTCTGAAAACAATGAGAAGCTCTATGCAGTTCCAAGAAGTGTATACACACTACACAAATGCATCAGCTGCAAATGTTAATGATGCAGATGACCTACACTGCTCGTTACGAGCAGTGTGAAGACAAAGAGGTATTGTACATCTGTCCTCTGAGCAGCATTAGAGCTGTGACGGGGATGTGACATTTATTGTTAGTTAGGTTCCTGAAAAGCACAAAATGGTTCACATTCATCCATGAAATAACTTCACTGGCTTCAGTGCAGCTATATCAGCGACGGATTTGGTCTTTTATAGTAATAGTAAAGGAAAGAAAGTAAAAAAGGAGAGCTAAAAAGAGCCCTATGCTTTTCTAATGCAGATACTGTTCCATCAGTTCTCTTAGGCTATGAAGTCTGAGCATTGAGGTCCCATATTGAGATACGAGAGGTTCTCAAAACTTTTGCACAAAAATATATGTTCAGGGACAGAGTGCAGTGCTTGTGAAAAGCAGTGATAAAGGTGATAAAAGTAAAAGTTGTTAATATACAGTAAAAGTTGTTAATATACAGGAGTTGGACTCAGTGATCCTGATTTTTCCCTTCAAGTCAGCATATTCTGATTCTATGATTTAAATACATTTGAAATCCTGAAACAAAGAGAAAGAGCTAGCAGTGAAAGTCTGGCTACATTAGTCATAGAATTCATGATTTAAAGGGACAGAGCAATAATCACAGCACGCAAAAATTCCGTGCTGGAGGAGGATGCTTTAGTTTTAGCATGAGAGGAAATTTTCAATATATGGTGTGAGCCAAGTACCATGTTACTTTGCTTTTTAAACCTTTGAGCTGTATTATACAGAACTTTACTTTTCTCATGTGATGAACAGAAAAAACCCATCCTGGTCTTACCACTTTTGAAAGTATTACTTGAACTGTTTATAACTTTATGAAAGTTTTGTATGGAGATTGATGCACACAAGGAAGATTCAGTCCATCTCACTGGAGATTATTAGACCTGCATGCAGCCTAATTTTAGGCAGTATGAGATAGCCAAGTGGAAGTACAGTTGTCCTGTACTCCCAGATAGCTACTGCAGGTATCATTCAACCTACCAAAAAAAAAACCCCCAGACCATTACCTGGAAATGCTCTTCCTCTGCCTTGTCTATAAAAGAAGTTTAGGCTGATTGGGCATCCAACTTAGGTGCTTGCATTTAGTCAGGCAGAATAAAAGTCATCTGTATGGGGAGGGAGCACATGCACCATCCTGTAGAAAAGCTGGGTGATTTCTTTTTGGGGTGTCTTCTCTTTAGTATTCCCTTATGAGAAATGGATGCAGAAGTGCTAAAGTGAGAGTGTATGGAAGTTTTTTGCTGCAGGGAGGAAGGGCTCTTCCTTTCTATAACCTGAGATAAATCAAGTCGCTGAACAAGCTGAGGAATGCACAAACAGTGCCTCCAGTGAGAGATGATTGTATGTTAATTTGGTACTATAAACATATATTATATATAGGTCAGTAAGACTAAATCCCTGTTGAGAGTTTTTGTTTCCCCCCTTGGACTTTTGACTGTGACTTGTGGTGTCATCAGTAAATGGGGTTTACTGAGATAAAAATACTACTGCTTGTGGCAGAGCTATCTTCTAAATGACCGAAACGTTCTCATCTGAGAAGCACTTTACCAGCTCATCACATGAAACTCAAGAGCACCTGAGAGATTTTTGTGCTTAAGCTCTCTGTCTGATGGACCAAAGGAGAATGCAGGAAGCCCTTTTGCCAGGGAGGCAAACTATCTTCTTTCAGAGAGTCTTTCTGTCAGTCTTTCCTGACCATCAAATTTGAGATGACACAGGTGCAGTTGAACCTGCTGTTACTCACAAGCACAGAAAGGAGTGCAAGTCCATGAAGGAACACTGTAAGAACAGTATTAAAAAAATATAGATTCAAGTGGCTTACAGCACAAATGTTTCTATCTTATGTTGAAAAAAACAGACAAAAAAAAAAAAAGGAATATATAATGCAGACAGTATTGACAGCAAAAACAGTGTGGTATTCAGTTAAAATTTTACAGTACCAGCTGTAATAACAGAAAGATTATTTGCCAAGTAGCTATATTACATAAAGTACATCTTGTTACACCTGCATTCAGGAGAATGCTTCATCTTTATTCATTTGTCCATATATCAAGAGATTTTCAACCATTTGTAAACAAAGATCTTGATAAATATGAGTATAAAACCAAAAAGAAGGCACACAGGCCAAACCAGTTGTTGAAGACAGAGGGACATCCCATTAAAAGCAACCAATAAAGACCATATAAAAAGTGTATGACCTCTTATTCTTCCCTTATCAGAGATATGAAAACCTGGAACACCCCAATTCTATGGAATATGAGGCCCAAAATGCCCGTGGTCTGCAGATCACTCAGCTCTGAGAAAGGGTCTACTCTTAGAAACACCACAATATCTGCCCCTTCTGCTGAGCTCAGTACACTTAGAAACACAAAATCCCGTCAGAATCTTAAAGGCCAAGTGAGTCACTTCACTGGGTGCACTTTTGATGCTGCTGGAACACTGACAGTGGAGATTAATGCAATAGCTTCCAGTTAACTGACACTGGTGAAATCTTTATCCTCTTTTTAACAGCGAACCTACAGCATTTAAGGGGCTATTAGGTAACCCAAGTTTTAAATAGTGTATGGGGTATAACATAGCACGTTCATAGAAGGAAATAGATGCATTAGGAAGATTAAAGTAGGCTTTCCTCTCCCAGATGTCTACCTGCTTCTCCCCTGGGATCACAGTAACACAGTCAGGCCAGGTCTAGTGTTGATTTTCAGTCTGTTCTCTGTGGGAGCCTTCCAGGGTTCCTGTTTTATAATTGAGGTAAAGGAGCAGAAACTCTGAGAAGATTCTTTTTTACACAGATCAGTAGTATTAGTTGAAAACATGATGGGGCATTATTTTTTAGCTGCCTGAGTTTTTAAGAGAGTTTGGCTCTTGGAAAAGACCACTGTACAAGAATTAACATTTTAAAATTATGGCTGAAGAAGAGAGAATACATAGTCTTGTAACACTTGATGTGAATATAAGTGCATAAATTAACCAACACACTTCACACTAGCTGGTTTCAAAACATTTGCTTTTGAGGTATGGATAAGTTTTGATCAGCTTTGACATGAACATACAGTTACTATGAAGCCATTCATAAAAACCAAATGCTAGTATTTTTAAAGTGTAATAAATGTGCTTGAAAGTAGCAGCATACATGAAACATCAGTGCTGATATGTCAGCTGGGCAATATCTGGACCTTCAGAGATGATACTCTTTCACATTAAATCTTTTTGCTGATGTCTTTTGGTAAAATATGTTTGAAGCAGGGTTATCTGAAGTTAAAGGTGTTTGATAGAAGCTTAAAGTGGTCCTAAAGGAGAGTTTGCAGTATGTTCCCTTCTGATTTCCTTCGTTGATTTAATCTGAATGAGGAAGGGAGTGACCAGGATAAAACTAGCCAGCAAAACAAATGGAGTTGATAAACTGGTGGGTAGTCAGAAGAGGGGAACAATTGCCATGGCTAGATACTCACAGGTTTTTTTGTAAAGGTTGAATCCAAAGGCTCAGTGGACATCTTTATAGCAGAGGATTTATAAATATTTGAATAAATTCACTAAAAAGGGAAAGGAATTTATTAGAACAGCTGGTTTTGCGTGGTACGATGGTGTACACGAAGTGCAATAAAGATCTGATTAAATGTTGGGCTATATTGCTGTGAAATTGGGGAGTGCTCTGGTAAAATAATGGCCATAATAGAATATTGGCTGTAGCTGGGCAGAAAAAAAAAATTATTATCCCTTTAAAAATGCCAGATGAACTTTCACAGAGCTTTGTTATGTTTTGATTAGAGAAAACAGGTCTGCAAGGTAGATCCATGGTTGCTACTTTCTTTCTCCACATAATAACTTGTTTTTTAGGTGCTATAGAAAGTGTAATATTGCATGATTTAATGGGTGGCCATCTTGACAAATGTGGTGAAAGAAGCTCCATCAAGATTCCCCATATATTGTTTAAGTAAGTTTTTCAAATCTAAAAATCATTGCTTTTGTAGAATGAAATTACATAAACCTTGAGGACTAAAGATATAAATAGATATATATAGATGACTTTTTTTTTTCTTAACACAGTAAAATAAAATTTGAAATGAAGAAATGGAGGGTAACTATAAATATCTTGATATCTTCTGTGCCAGGAGGGGAAAGCATTAGGAATAAGAGTAAAAGCACATTTCACTCCAGTAAAATCCAGTAGCTGGGCCAGAAGTAGCTTTGAAAATGCTTTTACTGGAAACATCATCTAGAGTTTGTGTGGATGGTGTTTATTACATTTTTAAAAATACTCAGCTCCATGACTGCTGAGAGGCAAACTGCTGAGGCTAACAGCTACAAATGCAATTTATGAAACACATGGCATTGTAATTTGACCAAGAGAGTTCAATCCAGAATCAAAATTTGAAGATCACAGTTACTGTAAAAATTAAAGAACAACCCCATACAGCAAATAGAGATGTATTTATCCAATAAGTTAAGGAAATATGGGGAAACCAAAATGCATCAGTGGTTTCTTGCTCAGAGGGAATCATTAAAGATCACTTAACATTGTTAAGGGAGAAATGTGCTGTTTTCACTGCAAGAGTTATTACTGGGTTTTATTCTGGAAATAATTTTAGATTACTTATGTTTGTGTTTTCCTGTAATGAGTTTCCAGCCATTGGGTCATGGTGCTCTTCCCAAGGAGGTGATGGTTTTTATCCTGTATCTGAAATAACAACACCTCCCTCTCACTCACAGCAAATATCATTCTGACCTTACAGAGACCTGAACAATTAATTACTATATTAATACTGTATTAATTTAAAGTTATTGAACTCTAAAATTGTGCTTGCTGTTGATTATTTATTATAGAGATTTATTGATGCAACTGTATTAGTTGGAAGTTTGTGATATAAAAATAATATATTCTATGATATCATGTATATGAAAAATATGCAGTTACTAGTTCATGATCCAAGCATTTAAAAGATATTAACTCAGCCTAGAATTCAGGCATCTTTTTTTATACTTTACTACTTTATAAAATATACTTTCAGAGATGCACATAAATTTCATGTATTTTCTCAAAAGCAGAGGTGAAAAATTCCAAAAAGTAGTGTAAATATCAAAAGTATATCTACTGAAAACTGTCTACTAGGCACAGAAGAGGAAATGTCAAAACTCAAGAACAGGACACTCATCTAGATCTTGGCTCATTTTAGATCCAAACCCCTCCACATATAAGAAAATTCTTAGAATTACCTAATTAGCCTAAAAATCATGTATAGTTTTGTGGTTACGTGACTGAGGATCATGTGCCAGTATCTATCTGTAACATAGCATACTAAAAACCACCATAGTATCCTAAAGTTGCTCTTTATGCTAATAATCAAGCACCAAACAGGTAATAGATTTCAACAGAAGACTTAGACTCTCTGAACTATCACTGTGGTTTCAAGTTTTGAAGTCTTCTAAAGAGCAAGGTTTTATCTATGAAATACTGCAAAGGTTTAAAAGATTGTTACTGCTGGGTCATATTTTACAGGACATATAAGGGGAAATACAAGAAGCAAAACACTATTTGTTGACTAACCCAGTCATTACAGCTGTTAGAATATGAAATAAATGTCAGACTGCCTTGAAAGTTAAACTTCTCTATGCTTAGCATATTTGTTTCTGTCTCCATTGGCAAACTCAGATCTGACTGTTTTATTGTGACAAAAATATATAAGCTCAATCATCTCCGGTAATTTAGGAACCAATATACGGATTCATTAAATGTGAAGGAGGGGTAAGAAATGACAGCATGAACCAGGTAGGTAAAAAGAGTTCCTGATTGCCTCAGCTGTTATCAAAGAGTTGAGTAGTAAAAAATGAGGAAGACATCTACCCAGCAGACCCAAATCAGCTCAGTGCATTTTTTAGAACAAGTAATTCCTCACGTAATTCACGTAATTTGAAAGACATGAACCGTGTAACCTGCAACTGACAAAGCTTCAGTTGATAGTACTGATAATACTAAGCACTATCAATGAAACCTTCTCCTGAGGTTATATAGCATTTTTATAGCATTAATAATTTCAGAAATAATCCCCTGTTCTCACAGAATGGCTGGGTGTTACGTACCAGATTGGTTTATTTTACCCTGATTTTATAGACACAATACAAACCACTGTAAATGTGAAAGTTTAATACAACCATTGTATTATTTGATGATTCTCACTTGACTTTTTCACCATTATTATTATTTTTATTCCTGTCCTACTTAGAGTTCACATTCAGAATAAAATCCATTTGTGCCAGTTAGCATACAGGATTATAATGTGCAAAGCCTCTTTTTCTGACCCATCCACAGCATTTGAAGGGTGCTAACTATACCTCAGTTTAAGCTGGCTAAAATAATGTCAATAATTTCAACTAGTGCCAAGTTTCCTCCTAATATCAAGAGTTTATAAAGCATCTAGACCTAGATACAGACATAAGCAAATACAAAATATCTAAGTGCAAAATTATGATTGCAATCCCATGCCTGCCTTCATTACCATTACTCAGACAGGAAGTACCCCATATGCACTGAGATCTCTAGGTGCTCACTTTGTTATGTTATGACCAGCCTCCCACTAGAAATGTCTAGAAAAATGGACATTACCCCTGGGAAAGTTGTTACAAATCCAGGAGAAATGTTTCCTCCTTCTGTGGGAAAGTGGTATCATGCTTTTAAAAAGAGCTCAAAATCTTCCCTCTTTGTGGTTGCTGTATTTTATTCTGTCTGGGAGTCAGAGAAAAAGAGATGGGAGAGTGAAGAGCAGCAAGAACTGTTATCGCCACAGCATATCTTCACCTGGCATGGGTCAGCTTCTGACTTTGACATGTGTGTGGAAGCCTTAAGTTCCCAATGGTTGTAATGTACAAGGATAGGCTGGTAGCCAGCTCATTCTCATTTATTCTGAGTAGTCTCTTTTGGTTTTGTTACCTCCAAAGAACAGATTCTGTCACTGTAAGAGGAAGACTGTAGATGACCTAGGCGCATTCTTAAATTGTAATTACTTTTACTCAAAGTGCATTAACCAGGGGAAAAAAAAACCCATGACAACAGAACATACGTTAGATACAAAAGCATCATCACTTTCCTTATAAATTGAAAACTGTCTTAGATTTACAGGTCTTTAATACAAAGTTATCAATATATCAGGAGAATGCCCAGATAATATGACTAACTGGGTGTTCAATTTCTTACACGCCTTTCATAGCAAACACTTTTTTACCTGTTTGTAGGTTTTTTATACTTATCAAGAGATATTTCTTTTTTTTGCCAGAAAATACATAAAATATTATTCTTCAGGAAAGAGAGAAGCTGGAAGTAAGGAGCAATTACAGGATAGATTTTTCTGTAAAAATCACATTTATGGAGCTTTTTCCTGCAGAAAACTGATAGAGACCAATAATGTTGAATAAGAATGTGCACAGATTCAAGCCCTCAGTTACAGGATTAATTTATTTGTAGGTTGGAGAGGGGAATTTTCTAGTGCTCCCATTGGAGTTCTGTACAAAACAATTTGCTTAAAAAGGAATTGATATATTCTGGAAAACTTTGAAACTAGTTGAAAGCACTTTGTCTGGGTGTCATGTAGCTTTTGGTTTTTCTTCTATCATTTTTATCATTAGGGACATGACAATATTACTCTTGCATGAGAGTGTACTTGCTTCTTAGAAATTTATCTGTCTTTCACCCTAAATTAATTCATGGCATCATAGTAATTCCCACAGCAACCAGCTGTGATGTAACAAGTAGAAGATTTGAATTTTAGAGGAAAGTAAAATGGAGCCTGGCATATATGAATGCACAAATTTCTGAAAAATTGGTTTCTGTTTACGTATAGGGAAGGTGGTGTAAAGCAAGAGTCACTTTGGTTAACAACACAGGTTCAGAGTTCTGTGTTATTTCTTATTTCAGAAATTTTGCACTTCTTATTTGTACAATGATGTACAAAATTTGTTGAGGGAATGGGTCACATTAAATACTAAAGCAAATTTCATTACTACTGTTTGATAATGCTGGCTACGTAAAGTATAAGATGAACTATTTGTAAAACTTATGTGCAAGTCATTGACTGTTCTCTCAAAACAGTGTGTTTAGAAATATATGATAATATATCATAAATTCTGCAGCCTCATTAACCTTAACTTCTGTGTTTCGAACAGAAAACTCCTGCAGATTTTGTGTAGATTTATGGAATATTAAAGAGCCCAGTTACTGAAACCTGAAATGAAGCACTAATATTAAAACCATGACCATTCTTTACTCCTTGTAATTGACAGGCTCCTCATGTGGTGATGAGGCAAGCTGCAGGTATCATTCCTTTGCTATAGACTACAAATGAACTCTAGGGTGACAATATGCCTTTGATACCTCACTTTGTGTCTGAGGGTCTTTGCCTAAGGATGCTCATGGGTTGCATGAGCTTAGAACAAAATTCAACCAAAACAGTAAGTTTTCACTTTGGTCCTAAATTTTGTGAATTATTTTGTGCTTTATTTGAGCTAGTTGTTATCCTGATCTTTTATAACATATGTGCCTATCCAGATACAGTTAGACTCAGGGACCCTTAAGGTGAATTCCAAGCCTTCTTTAGTTGCAGTGAGAACTGTAATATACATATATGAATATAGAAAATGTACATAGGTACAGAAAAGTATATAAATAAAAGAAAAATCCCTGTACCCTTCTTCTGCTAGCCTAATATGAAGTGTGTGCACAGGCTGTAATATATAAAAATATCCATAGGACATTTTAATGATTATTGGCTTAGGAACTAATTCATTCTGTTGATACTAATTGCCTCTTTGAAATTACATATGAATGTATCCCAGACCAGGTATTAAAGGAAAAATCTATGCTGAAAAATACAGTCTAATTATGCAGCCACCTTAATACTATGTGCAATATTGTAGCTTTTAACTTCAAATGTATTTTCTCCATATAAGGACTTTTTAATGACATATATGACTCAGTTATCCTTCCCCATCCTCAAAAGACAAGAGGGAGGTAGACAAAAAATAACAGGTCTCTTTTGCATGATCAGCTGTCAGTTTTCTTTCAGATTTTTCACATTTGTCGCCACTACTTGACTTGCTCAGTTTTACATTTAAAGGCAGAGTGATACATTCAGATAAACTTCTAGACTCAAAGAAAATTATAATCTGGATAGGAAGAGGCTTCTAGTCCAGTCTCTTACTCAAAGCAGAACTATTGATTTGATGCTCTGGTTGTAGTAATCTATTATGCATTTCTCCTAGAATATTTAGGAGTTTGGTTTTCATTTTGAACACCAAAATGGAACAGTAGCCTACAAAAATCTTTCAAGACTCATGAGACATTTGGGATATGATTTCATTCAAAATCTTATGGATTTAAGGATTTATCCAAATAACACCTTTCCCTAAATATAGTTTAAAGATCATCTTCCTAGGTACGTTTTCCTTCTTTTGATTTCCTCAGGCAAAAGAAAAAAAAAAAAAGTGAACTTAGCACTGTAAATTTAAAACCATTGAAGTCTCCTATTTCAAGTGCAGAAACTCCAAACAGTTCACCTATATTGCAAGCAAACATTAGAAAGCTATTGATTAAAAGAAGAGAAAAAAACAGGAAACAAAATAATAATAATAATAAAAATTCAGTAAGAATGGAATCAGAATAAACTAATTTTTAAATCAAAGTCCATTTTCAAAAACAGAAGGTATCCATAGAACTCTCTAGCCTTATCAATCAAGCTGTTTTATTAATATCAGCCTTCATCAGCAGAGAAGAGGATGTTAGTTCTGCTATTCAATTTTGAGCTGGCAGTTACAGTAATTTTCGTTGCTTCTGACAAGAAGGATAAATGGAGAAGGAAAGGGATCAGATGAATTGTATCAGGAAGCAGAGCTTTCAGCTTGTATTTTAGGGCTGCAAGGCAGCTGGATAATTACAGACGTATGGGGCAGGAGGCTGGCCATAGCAGCTTTTGTTCCAGGCTCTGGCACTCCTTTCTTGGCTGGCATGTCAACTGAATTTCTTTTCCTATCACGCTGCCTGCTTTTCAGACTGGATATCCCCCACACCGACATGTCCAGCCCTGTTGTTAGAAACCATCCTTAGGTTGCATTGGCAGAATTTTTTATATGAAATAATCCTTTTGAAAATTCACATTTCCAATAAATATTTATTGTTATAGATGGGGTGTAGTCAAACTTGATCCTCAAAATTTCAAGTTCCTTTTACTTCAAATGTTCCTGATATCAAGGCTCTTACTTTTCTCTCTTTTCCTTCTGTTTATTACACTACTGAAGTCATGAACCCAGCAGCTTATTCCTGAGATTCTCCACCTTTCTACTTCCTCAATGCTATAATCCCTTCATTGTGAGAATATACCTTTCCCAGATCCCTCAAAAGCTTTTTTCACCTACTTCCAAGACAATCTCAGTGTGTCCCACCTGTGGCTCACTGGGTCCTGTGACTACCCTAACTTCTGGCTCCCTGAGCTCCGTTTGTCTGGCCAGCTTGCAGACTTGTAGGCATGTCTGCACTGCTGAAGAACAGCAGCCTAGACACTGATCTTCGAGTCACTTTGGGACACAGTGGTTTCAGATTTGTTGTGGTCTTGATCCTTAGGACTAAAGAGACAGGGCATAAATGAAAACTGAGCAGTGGCAGTGGTTCAGATCTTGAGCTTGCCCACGTGTCCTTCCTCTTGTCTTTAACAGCACAAGAATAACCCCTGTATCCCAATGTCTACACCTGAAATCCAGCCACAGCATCCACACAGGTTCTGAGCACCCCTGACCCAAACAAGGAGGTGTGCTGGAGATCATAGTGGCTCCTTCCTGCAGAAACAGAGGGATGGAGGAGCAGGAGAAGAGAAGAAGAATGCATGCCTCGGTATTACACTGACAAATGAACACCAGCTGGGAGCTGGAGAGCACCCATGGCATGATGGTGTTGGACCCACACACCAGTCTGAATCAGGGATATATCTCACTCTGCATGCCCATAAATACATGCATGCACTGGGGTGGGTGCATACATATGTATATATATACACAAACATATATACACATAACTCCTTCCCTTGTTTGGCCACAAGCATCTAGAGAGATAAATAGTAAAATGGCAAGAGACTACATTCAAGTTCTCTCATCTGACAGCTACTAAGTTTTCACAAAGTATCAATTTGCAAGTAATATTTATGCTATATATATGACCTAGATGTATTCAAGTCCTCCAGATAGATTACTCTTTGTGGAGGCTAATTGGTTTAGGTCCTTTAAAAAACCATTGAATTGTTCTAAACTTGTATCTTTATCTAACTTAACCCAATCTCAATAGTAAGTACCTGATCAACACAAAATTTCTAGAAAGTAATTTTTCACTGTGTTCTTTATATTTACTTTCTCAACTTTCTCATTATTTTATTCCTTCCTCCTTTAACTAATAAAAATATATTAACATAGCCCTTGAAAACTTGGTATAAACCGAGAGAAATAAAGACAAGAAACAGGCTGGGTGAAAATTAAATTCCTGCTATGGAGAAAACTCAGAGAATAAGAGCAATTTTATATTTAATTAAGAAACAGACAAATGTTTTTTCACTAAAACCTTACAACCAAAATACATTTCAGCTGGGACCAGAAAATTGCTACATCTGTACATAAAAGAAGCAGCATAATTTAAACTTAAACTCAGTAAATTACAAATTCTGAATGTCTTACATAACTCTATTATGAAGAAGGCTTCATTTCTGCTAAAAACCCTTGAGTAGTAATATCTGTTAGCTCTTCTTGCTTTTAGCTAATTCTGTTTTAATGGTTTAAATAAATATTACAGAGGCATTTTTCTGCTTTCGATAATCAGAATTTGAAATTAACACTGGCTGAAAAAAGTGATTTTATACATGAATGTTTACAAGGTAAAATGTGTGGATTCAGAAAGCTGCAGAATTTGCATCATTCATCCGATAGCTGGGGGCTTAATTCCACAATGAATTAAAACCTGTGCCCAGCCTAATGTTTGTGGCCAATCCCACAGTCCCCAGCTGGTATGGCCACATGTTTAAACTCATGAATTTGTGGGGAAACCAGAGCCCAGGAGGCATGTCAAACATGAGCCCCATTCTCTGATGAGATAAACCAGGCAGCAAGACTTCCAAGTGTTTTCATGAATCTCTACAGCATGTGTCTATGTTTAGAGCAATAAACATTAAAATCCAGGCTAAAGGAAAGAGTAAGGAATCTGTACCAGGTACTTATATTAACCAGAACTCATCTACTGCAACACAATGCACAGATTTTTTCTAGGCCAAATAAATATATCCTCAGGCAAATAATCTGTCCACTTAATAATTCAGTTACTGTACATATGGAGTCCCATTTTCTGTGACGAAATGGAACAGGTTCCATGTTAAAATGAATACTCATTTCTGTCTCTTCAAATTAGCAGACTCTGCAGTCTCCATTCTGGAAACATTTCCACTGCCAAAACTAAGAATTGGAACTAAGAAGTACCAACCATACACTTTTTAAGATTTTAATGAGAGGGCTAGGGGGCTGGTGTTGGAAGGTAAGTCTCTATCTCAAATAGACAACATGTCATTCAAAGAAGGACTTAAGGTCAGATTTGCACTCCAGAAATTCTAGATGCCATCAGGCCTTCCAAATTCCTTACTTTTTATCATTTTCCCTGTTATCAAAGACATGCTCCTGCCATGCTATTTAGAATGGAAAAGTCACCTTTCCTATCATGTGTGACCCAAATCAGGAGCCAGATAACTAAATACAGTGAACATGCCCAGAGTATGAACACAGGAGACATAAACAATCATATAATCACAGAACAGCCTAGTTTCCAGGGAACTTCCAAAGATAATCTGGTCCAAATTTCCATGGGAACGGAGACTAGACAGCATTGTCTAGCAACCTGTACCATTCCATCCTGAAAACTTGCAGTGATGAGGAGTCTACCACATCCCTGGAAAGATTGTTTCAGCAACTGACTGGTTTTACTTTAAACACTTCTTTCTTATGGTAAGATGGAATTTTTACCAGTGCAATTTGTACCCAATGCCCCTTGTCTGCTCCATGTGGCTTCTTGTGAAGAGAGAGACATTCTGTCCTCTTTGCAATCATCCTGTAAGTACTGTTATACTGTGATTAACATCCTTCAGAGACTCCCCTTTTCTCTCTCTCTCTTTTCCTTTCCCTTTTATCTTTCTCTCTCTCTCTCTCTTATTTTTTCTGATAACTGACATATTATGACACTAGTTCAGGAGACTCATTTGTAGCTCCCAGAGCTTCCCCAAAGGATTTGAACTCACAGCTACTCTTTCTCTGATTATGTCCTTTATCCTTCCTTCCAGTTATTCTGAAAATCTATTTCTATTTTGGAATTTACTGTCCAAATCAGGGCTGTATCAATCATTTCTGTGACATTTCCAGACCTTAAGGGAAGCTATTTGCAAAAGGAGGTGGAAATGACGACCCACCTAACCAGAGGGACTGGAGATTTGGGCAGTCCTAATGCTGCAGCCTAGAGACAACAGGTTTTGAACATATATTCTGTGCACTGTTAGCCTGACAGGAGTGCTTTTCTGGGTACTAGGAGCTATTGAACGGTAACCTCATCAAAGTGAGCAAAATCTGGAAGTCAGGATTTCATTTTCTGAGTAACTTCTGGAGTAACAATGTCGTCATAGGGAGGGCACAGATGTTACCTCTCACTGGTATTTTCACTGAGGTTTCAATTAAATTGTTCTTGAACTGTGCTTGGAGATGAATTAAGTATGATCAGTTCATATTCTGAGTCATCAGAGACCACCTGAAACGTTCACATCCCGAGGAAATGGCAGAACTGCTCAGCAAAAGAGGAAAATGGATCAGGAAACACAGTTAAACCAAAGTGATGGTATCTCTGGAAATAAGTAGGTGAAAATAAAGTTCCTACATATATTGGATTCCTGCGATGTATCTATTTTGACTGCACCTTGGCATGAGAGAAATCAATGCAGGTGCTTTAAACATTTCACATTTTCCTAAGTCACCAGAATTATGGAAACATTCCTAACTTAAATATTAAGGTCAAATCCTTATTCTTATTTCCACAGACATGTTAGAGGTCTAATAGAAGTGTTTGCCTTCATGCAATGTACAGTGGATCTGCTGTAGGTCTTTAAAAGGCATTGCTATATGGGAAAATTTCCTATTTTTATGCCTGAGATGTGTGGGATTGGTCACAGGTTGAGTTCAGAATATCTCAAATCTCCTCATGCAACTTGGCTCGTTTGTCTTTTAGGCATTCTTTTGTTCTTATGTGATCCTTTCTTGCCCCCACTGCAATGTTTTGTGAGTTTCTACTAGAAGACTGTTACCTCATGCAAGGCTAGGACAATTCTGTATTTCCTGTCCTTTTGTCCATGTTTATTTAATTAAAATTCACCAAATATTCAATAGCTCTTAAAAATATTCTCTATTGTTTCTTCTGGGCTGAGAAAATGATTGAACATTGGGGTATATTATAAACATATAGTGAAAAGGGTTTGAGACCCCTTTAGAGGGCACTTTGCTTTTTATTCTGCCTGCAAGGTACACCTATGCATCTTTGGTTAGGAATGTTAAAAAGAAAAAGCAGATGAAAGCAAAAGACTTTTTTGTCAAGCTGTGACAGAAATCAAATGCAAATAGATCTCAGTTCAAGACTGTTTGTTAAGTGTCACGTCAGTGAGTATTAAACGCAGCACATGTAGTTTTACAATGAGCATACTGGATATGAATTTTATTGATTTTTTTTCAAAGAGGATACATTGAATAATGTACTCTTCCTTACCAGCACCAGCTTACAAGTGTGTCTTCATACTTCTGTATGCACATTCATTAGGCTCCTAAATGTTGCTGCCTTACTTAGCACATCTTGTTTCGTGGAGGCTGGGATTCAAGCCATAGAGAGACCTACACAAATGATTCTCTCCCTCTGAGAAAAGTGGGACAGAGTAATTTAGACTTCCCAGCATGAAGCTGTCAATGAGCAGCTTCTCAAAATGATTCACAATTAGTGCACCAGGCTTACACAAGGAACAGGTTCTCAGCTGATTTCCTTTCCACAAAGACGTGAGTCTGGGGCTTCATTTTGCTATTAGGAATCTTACAGATGTATAAAAAAAATCATCAGAGCTGTTTAACTCTGCTGCACTTATGTTGAAGTCTTTGTACTATACTATGTGATAAATCTGATTTCTTTATATTCGCTCAGGTTATGTGTTTTTCCAATTAATATTTAGAAAAATGTGTGTCAGCATTAAATTACATGTGAAAGGTAATAGCAGCAGTATCAGACTTATCTCCATGCACTAGAACAGAGCTCTTAATCATTCAGCAAAACGGGGCACTGCTCCATGGGAGATGCCATGTAGGTCCACTGCATTCATCTATGTGCAGTTGCATCCCTATTTGAGCTGTCTTTGGTTTCATGTGTGCACTGCCTTTCCATTGTTTGGTGTGAGATTCCACAACCATCTTCTTATAGTACTCAGGTCATTGAGGCACTTAGAAAAGCATATTAAAATCTGTGTCAGGTAGGTAACTTGACAATGTTATACATACTGGACCATAATGTCTAGGTTTGGATGTTTAAATACCAGGGTAAAGCATGCTAAAATTGTCCATGAAACTAAATAATTTAATGCATTTATTGGTGATTTGAAGTATCTTACCTGCAGGCTCAGTGACAGACACTCAGTAACAGACACCTCCTATGGAGGCTGCAAGTTACACAGAGCATTTTTAGTCCAGGCTTTTGTCTCCTGACATTTTCTCATCCACAGGGCACAGCAGTGTTACACATGAGCCAAAAGAGAGGCAAAAAATCCGGATAATACCCTGAAATGCTGACTAACAAAAGGCTAATACTGAGAAAACTCCTCCTCACTGAGTACTATGCTGAGTACTATGAAGGTCTAGGTTTCTGCTTGAAATTTGCCACTTCTGCCGTTATTCCACACACAGATATTATGGATTCTTCTGAATGTTTATGATCTTAAAGAAAGGAGGCCAAAATAGTTTTATACACACTGTTTTTCTACATCCATGTAATCTTAAAAGTCCTCTAGCTTTACATTTCTTTTGTTTGAGAAAAACTAGGTTCCTTAAGGAGTATGTAGTGGTGCCTAAATGGGCAAGTATCATTGGTATTCCCTTAATGAAAGCAAAACTGTTGTTAGTGTGAACAGGCCATTGTCTGAAAAGGGTGTAGAAGTTAAAGATTCAGCTCCTGGAGTCATGTGATGGTGCTGAGTCTACTTATTTATCCATTCACTATCCATCTACCCTATCTATATTTTAGAGAAAATTGATAGACCGTTAGAAAGTAGTTCCTTCTGCCTTGCAGAGATTTCCTCCCTTCCAAGAAATAAGACAAACAGCAGTTTCTTCTGTAATACGACAGAAAACATATGGGAGAGTACCAGTATTTCTGTGAGCTAAGGAGTAATGGGCTGCATAACCCATAACTTTCAGTAGGAAAATTTAAAAAAAAATATTGAAAGTTGTTTCCATCTAATTGAGCTCTGAGTAAATGTATGTTAATTAAACTTACTGTGCTGTATGTTACTGGTATTTTCACTGCAGCTTTTACTGTCATTTTAATACAGTTATTTGGTTTCATTGAAAAGCTTAAGTAAAAATTGTTTTTTGAAACCATATTTGAAGTCAGTCAGATATAGTTATAATACCAGGCAACATGATTTGATATAAAAGCCTATGCTATTTATATTCAGCTTTCAGTCTAATCTCAGGTTTTGAGGAAACAAATTAAAAGATAATGCCTACAATGCTTACCAAAATAAAAGTTTCTTGGGTATGAAAAGTATTAACCAACTCTATTTACTCAAATAAGAAAAAGTGTCTAATATAAAGATTTTTTTCTTCCTCCTCTGTACCGACACTCCTCTCAGAGGAATTTTTTGATCCCTTCTTCATCTTTGTCTTTTGCAGTCATCTCTTCGCCATTTCTCTTTACATTTTCTCCAAAACCATTTTTTCCATGTTTGCCCCCTTTAGGGAGTGCTGTTATTTTTCTATTCTTTTGCTTCTTTTTCACCTCTTTTATGATTTTCTTCCAGAGCCTCCCTTACTCATCCCAAAGCTTCATTCTTGCAATCTCAAATCTTCCTTGCATTGTTTGCCTTACCTTCTCTTGTAGTTCTTCCCTATAGACCAAGCTCATTTTATATGTTCTTAGTAATGCAGCCTGACTGCAAAGAAGGGCAGTGCTTTGGCAGCTATGTTAAGAAAACACAGGTACTATATCATAGCTACATTTTTTTAAAACAACTGCAGGTCAAAACCAGCATTTAAGATTAGTGGAGAGTAAAAAGTTCATGTTCAGCAGTACTTGTAACGTATTTAAGACTGAACTGATGCACTGAGGTTGATTATGTTTATTTTTTAATAAGGACAAGGGTTCTGGATGCATGGTTTTTTCATTGTATCCAGATATTTGTGACTTCACAGATATTTGCTCAAAAATACTCTTCAAGCCTAAACCCAAAAGTTAACATTTTGCATTATCAACAAACTGCCAGCAGGCATGGTGACTTATATTGATTTGATTTTCTAATTTAATGTAATTCAGCAAATGTAAGGGAAATACAATTTTGTCAGAGCTTTTGTCTTCACTTGTTAGTTAGAACCATCTTAAAATGGGGGATCATCACAGAATCACAAGTTTGGAAGAGAGCTTCAAGGTCATTGAGTCCAATCCAGCCCTAACACCCTAACTAAACCATGGCATTGAGTGCCACATCCAGTCTTTCTTTAAACACATCCGGGGATGTGATTCCATCACCTCCCCAGGCAGACCATTCCAATACTTTATCACCCTTTCTGTAAAAAAAAGCTTTTCCTAATATCCAGCCTATATTTCCCTTGGCGTAGCCTGAGGCTGCGTCCTCTCATTCTGTCAGTTGCTGCCTTGAGAAAGAGACCAATTCCCACCTGACTACAACTTCACGACCACCTTTCAGAGACTTGTGGAGAGTCATAAGGTCACCTCTGAGTCTCCTTTTGTCCAGGCTAAACAACCTCAGCTCCCTCAGTCGTTCCCCACAGGGTTTGTGTTCCCAGCCCCTCACCAGCCTCGTTGCCTCCTCTGGACATGCTCAAGAGTCTCAACGTCCTCCCTAAACTGAGGGACTGGACTGAGAACTGGACACAGCACTCAAGGTGTGGCCTCACCAGTGCTGAGTACGGGGGAAGAATGACCTCCCTGCTCCTGCTGTCCATGTCTTGATCCAGGCCAAGATGCCATTGGCCTTCTTGGCCACCAGGGCACACTGCTGGCTCACGTTCAGCCAGCTGCTGACCAGAACCCACCTGGGCACTGTCCAGCCACACCATCCCCAGCTTATAACACCACAGGGGGTTATTGTGGCCAAAGTGAAGGACTTGACACTTGGGCTTATTAAACTTCATCTTGTTAGACTCTGCCTATCCATCCAACCGTTCCAGATCTCTCTGCAGAGTCATCCTATCTTCAAACAGATTAACACAGACTCCCAGCTTAGTGTTGCCTGCAAATTTACCAATGAAAGACTCAATACCCTCATGCATGTCATCAATGAAAATATTGAACAGAGCTGGCCCCAGAACAGACCCCTGAGGAACACCACTGGTGACTGTTCCCAGCTGGATGCAGCACCATTCACCACCACTCTCTGGGCCCGGCCATCCAGCCAGTTCCTAACCCAGCAAAGAGTGCTCCTGTCCAAGCCATGGGCTGCCAGCTCTTCCAGGAGTGTGCTGTGGGAGACAGTGTCAAAAGCCTTGCTGAAGTCTAAATAGACAATATCCATAGCCCTTCCCATATCCACCAGGTGGGTCACTTGGTCATAAAAGGAGACCAGGTAGGTCAAACATGACCTACCCCTCCTAAACCCGTGCTGGCTGGGCCTGAGACCCTGGCCATCCTGTAGGTGCTGTGTGATGACACTCAGTATAAACTGCTCCATTATCTTACTGGGTACTGAGGTCAGGCTAACTGGCCTATAATTACCAGGATCCTCCGTCCCACCCTTTTTGTGAATGGGCATCACATTGGCCATCTTCCAGTCATCTGGAACCTCACCAGTGAGCCAGGACTGTTGGTAAATGATGGAGAATGGCTTCACGAGCTCATCTGCCAGCTTGCTCATCACCCTGGGATGGATCCCATCTGGTCCCATAGATTTATGAACATTAATCCTGGCTTCTGCTACATCTGACTCCGTAGATAATTTACAGGAAATAATATGGTTAGTGTAAAAGTCCAATTTAAAAAAAAGACAATTATGCTAATAATTGCAGTCTTCCTCAGAGAGTGACTTGACAATATTTCCATTGAACATATAGGACCGTAACAAAAGTCTAAATGTACAGCAACAAAAATTGACAATAAATCTTGGCCAACAATATTCTAGCACTTGAGGGAATGAACTTTTCAGCATGCCATGGCTGACACATTAGGTTTAGACTGTGTTACAAAAAAAAGCATATTCCATTTCCTAGACTTAGATATCATATGACTTTTGAGATTTTCCAGTGATGTCCACAACTTCTGCATGAAGCCAACAGATGTGATACCAGACCAGTTGGAGACCACTGATTCCATAACCTCACATCAATCTCAAGCTCCTGAACAATCAACAGCAAGTTTTGGGTCAGGATTCAGGCACCTTCATTTAGATCTGCATGTAACTTTCAGCACACAAGCTGCATTTCACTCCACTGTAGTCAGTAATGATCTAGACGCAATTTTTACCCTGCACAGGCAACTTGTGCCATTTTAAGTATCATAAGGTGTGTCAGTTGATCTCCAGCTGCTACTGAAGAAAGGTTAGGATCCTTGAAGATCCTATCAGCTTTCAGACCAAGAAGGCATCTAGAGCTCCCTAACATGTCTCCATTGGCATTTGATGGAGTCAGTGTGGTCTGGAGGGTTGTTTAGTTAAGGCACCTAACTCCAGTATCTCCAGAAACTACTGCATCTAACTCAACCTGAGCACATGTACACAACCCAAAAATAGTTTGTCATCTAAAGAAAGGATATCTAGGCAAACATAGCAAGCAAAAGTGGGAGACAGGAATAGTTGTTTTGTCCTCAGCAGAGGAAGAGTAAAAGGCGATTGTCAGGTAGCCAAGTGATGTGATTTGTTGAGTTTCACAGAGGCACTGCTTGGCAAAGGGAATTTACTGCAGAGTCTTTTCTGCCAGACCTCATCTAGTTCTCCTGCTGCGGCTGAAGACATTACACAAAATTGATAGGAATTTGATGTAAAGCAGACAGAAGGGCAACAAGCTTTTTTTCTTTCCAAGAACTACTTCTGTTGAACACAATAGGAGTTTTACTATTGCTCTCCATGGCTTTAAGCAGATTCTGGGAGATTTCCCAAGAATTTCCATTGGTATTTAGAAAAATGTCTTTGTTCAGATGAAGCAAATAATGGTCTAATGTCCTTCCTGCAGTCAGAAACCTTTGAATAGAGGGGAAGGAGTATCTGTCAATGTGCATGACCTGCACAAACTCCCTAAATGTCTTACTGGATTGGTGGATTTCCCATAGCTGCAGTTCCTGCACACAATGTAACATACAATATGCTGCTCAGAGCTAGAATCCTTTCTAATTACTTCCGATTGGAGATGCTCTTGGTCACAAATAGAGGATTGCCCTTTCTTGCTAGAATGTCACCAACTAATGGTCGCTCTAACTGTGGCAGGGCAGAGAGTGTTGTTGGTAAATCTCAGGGAAGCCCTTGAGTGGGCACTTATAAATGCCAGAGGACCACAAATGTGTTAAGGTGAAGTTCTGTTTTCTTGTTGCAAATCATCTTAGGTCTCCTTTCTATTTCTGCCAATAAAGACTCCATGTCACTGTTCACCAAAGGGCTTTGGTGAACAGTACAATGTGGCTTTTCACTGTGGGCTTGACTAAAATATTATGACTGTATTTATAGTCATTAGAGAAAGCAAGTTATCATCAATTGTATGGCAACAATTAAGGAAAATGAGGGCATTCTGAAAAAATGTTTTCTAATAAAGGAAAGTAATAATGTGCTCTGTTTCATGTATTAATGGCTGGAGTCTTCAACACATCAGATGTTCAATGTTCAACCATGAATGCAGTCAGCAATTTTAAGGAAATAATATTAGGTCACTCATAACCAGTCAAGTAACCTGATTAAATGTCTACAAATAAAGAGCTACCCATTGCAAATGAAGTTTGGAGAATTCAAGCCTACTGTCTTTTTTTTTTTTTTTTTTTTTTTTTTTTTTTTTTTTTTTTTTTTTTTTTTTTCACTTTTTAAAGCATTTTCTCATTATGGTTTCATTTTATGATTTCAAAAACGAATATTAGCTTCTGTGTTTGGAGTAAAAAGGATCCTCAACACAGAGAGTGATTCTTGCTTGTAGAGGTGAAGGAATACTTAAATCTGCAGCCAGAAATCATCTAGGGCTCAAACTGTAGAAATGGGGCTCATAGAATACATTTACAGCCAAGGCAGCTGACAGTCTATCAAGTAAAAATTCTTTGGCTTCTTAAAATAACTACATAGTATTTAAACAGATTTGATAGCTAAGGATTTGTTTTGTACAACACTGTAAAAGTAACAGTTCTTTTTTGTTTAACGTGGTGCTGAAACTAGAATGTTTTTTGTTGGATCAGACTGTAAGAAATGGTTGTGCCAGTTGCATGAAACAAAAGGGCACGAGTTTGTACTAGGAGAATTTTCTGGGTGTAGAACCTTCCTGTTAAGAGTAAAGCTGGCAAGATTTATCTTTCAAGTGAATGATTCACTGATGCTTGTCATCAGTGATAATCAGCAGAAACAATATGGTGAGAAGATGCCATTTTCTGTGGTGAAACTATTTTGCCAGATTTTTTTTAAAAGAGACGTAGAGAATTTTACTTTGACAAAGAATATTTCATTTTGCAGTCTTAAAAATAAATTCTTAAACTAAAATTGAACCCCATTTATGCCTTTATTTTCTTGGAGATCCCTAAAATCTCTTTGTGAAAACAAAATAAATAATAGGAATTTCTGACTATTGAATATATAGCATTTTTCCACTGATCAACCTGTGGTAAAACAATCATTGCTGTTGTTCTAATTTTAAGATTAGTGTATAAATAGTGTAGTTCCCCAGCAGGCAACACTAACTTTTAGGCTGGACCAGATTTCTCCATTCTGATTAATTTTTATTTGTCTCTTTGTAAATAGTCTTGTTTACCTGGCTACAGTCAGACACCGTGAATAAGCCCTCAAAAAAACCTATTAAAATGATGAATTTAAGTTTAAGAAGCATGATTCATTTTCATTCAGACTTTTATTGACATATTAGGAAGCTATTTTAAAGTACTGGCATTCTACTTATCAATTAATTAAAAAACAAAACAAAACAAAACAAAACAAACAAAAAAAAAAAAAAAAAACAAAAAAAAAAACAAAAAAAAAAAAACCCACAACAAAAAACCAAAAAAAACCCCAAAAAAACCCCACAGACACATTCACATGCCCATAATAGTTCAAACACTCACAAAATAACCTGTGAGATGAGTTTTTAAGATCTTCATCCAAGAAATAAGACTCTGAAGAAAGGCCACTTCTCTAGGAATTTTTGTAACCCAGATATGACTCAGTAATCTGCATGGAAAAACATTTCTGAGAAATCAAATAGCCTTAGAACTAAAACTAATAAAGCCATTAAAATTAGGGTCAATTAAGATTTATGCAAGTGGCATAGGGATGGATTCCAGCCTGGTAATATTAAGTAAATCATCCTATTAGGATGGGGATTTTTTTCCCCCATATGATCTGTTTGAAATTCTATATTGTCAAAATCTGCCAGACTAATGGCATTATGATGTATTGTGCCATCTCAAATGTGTTTTGGCTCTTGCTTGAAAATAATGACCAGATAAATACATTCCTGGAAATTGACTGGGGTACTGCAATTTCTGCTTTGGTGGTTTGAAATACATGTAAAATACTTTTAAATTCCTAAAATCTGTACATTATCCTTGTGAATTTAATCAGTAAAGACACTTTATAAATAGAAGGTTGCTGAGACTGCAAATATAATTTTACTTTTCAAAATATTCTGTATCTAAATTTTATTGTAAAAGGAAATCAGTATTATAGGGAAAAATGCAAATATGGACTTACCAGTTCTCTTAGTCATTATAGTCACATAATCCTTTCTTTTTAAATTAAATAGCATTAAACTAGATAGTTTCTAATGCATTTCTGTTCCACATATTACATTACCTATATATGAAAAAGTCAATTTGTAAATTAGTGTTCTTATAAAATAACCAGAAGAAATAAAATTGTTATGATTGATCTGAAATAATTGATTACAGTATGACAGCTTTCTTATCTTTAATTATAAAATACAATTACATTTTTGTGCTTTCATACCTGAACATTACAAAAGCTGAGAGAACTATTTCTGTTCTACTTCTGATTAGATCAGCAATGCCACTTCTTCAGGTCTTATCAAATTGGTTTTGATAATAATTACTTGGGAAGTGTTTGATCTCAATGATGAATACTTGATTAGTTTTTCATGAAATCATTCAACCACACCACTCAACACTACTCATGTGAGACCTTGTTGATTTAGCTGTTCGAAAGAACACATTCTTTTTCACTGCAGTTATGGGATGTTAGTCTTTGGGGAAAAGAGGGTGGAAAAAGGGCAAGTTTATGGGTAATGATATTGCAGCAGCAGATATTTAAGGTTTGCTAATTCTCTTCTCAATTATGTTCATTCTCTGCCTCGTCACACTGCCTGCTACATGGCGAGAGAATCAATCTCAGCAGTGGAATAAATTTTTCCTCTCTCAAAAAAGGGTTTCATGACACCATTGTCATCTTTGAAACCCTTGGAGGGTTTTGCCCTGATGAATAATATTTCATATGTGGAATGTTTATGTGATTTTCACGGAGTGATAACCCCGCTACCACCTAACTTTGATGCATTGAGATTGCTGCTTTCCCCTACTAAAGTGCTTTTACACACCACCTCCTACAAATTGACTTCAGAGTTAGAAATAGAAGATTCAACAAAACTTCAACTCTCCACGGAAAAAAAGGGTCTTGAAGAAAAATTTATACATTGGGTACAATCTGCTTTAATTATTTAAACAGGAGCTTTTGCTGAATAAGGGTTGTAGGCATTTTTCCCTTATCATTATTTTTTTTACTTTATGCTGTTAGAATCATTTATCCAAAGCTGACCATATAGCCATACTTTAAAATTAGTATTTTTTAATCCAGCCATTTTTAAGGATTGGTCTGCCAACCCATGCTTCTTAAAGTCAATACCATCGTCTGCATAAGTTAAAACTGCTCATATAAGGAGACACTCAATGGATTAGTCTCCAAGCTATAGGAAAAAAAAATTCTGTAGCCAAGGTACTTATGGCTGACTATATGCAAAAGAAGACATTTTCAGAACAATGTCAGTCATCAAATAGCAAACAAAAGCTTTTTATCAAAAGAGGAGTTAAAGTCAAGTTAATTAAGGAGGAAAATTTTCAAGGAGACATTTTCTCTAATGATTTTCTTTTTAAAGTTGTTAATAGAATTATGACAGTTTTAACAATCAGAAAATACAATACATTCCAAAGGTTTTCTTCGTTAATTATAAGATCTCTGGAAATTGCCTAGATCTTTTAAACTTAATGTTTCACTAATAAGCTTAGATTCCTTTAGGTTGTTTTTTGGGGGTTTATTTTTGTTTTGTTTTTAATATCTACTGTTATTTTGGTGGCAATAAATTTATCTTTGAAGATCCAATTTAAGCAGACTCTTCTCAAGGAGACTTGGAGTGCTTAAGAAGAAATTATACTCCAGGACTATAATTATTTTGGTTATTATGTCATCACATTGATATTGTACTGGAGGAAATGTTTATCTGAACCTTTCATTTTTTTGAATTAAGTCTAAAGCAGAAAGAAGAGCAGTCAGTCTGTTGAGTGGAGAAATGGAATATGTCTCTTTAACTGGTGAAGAGCACTTTGAACGAAGCTACCTCCAAATATAACATGAATTCAGCAGGGTTTTTTTAACTGTTGTGTACTGTTGAAGTACCTGTCATCCTGAGATATCATCATATGTAATAGTTGTTGGCCAACATTTCTGAGGAACTCGGCTCCCAATTAGAAGGCAAAATGAACAGAAAGATTTTTGTAGAGGCTTATTACTCTGCAGCTCCCATTGAAAATCAAGGAAGCTACTAGGTGCCAGTTCCTTTGACAAGTCTGTCTTCTTTGTTATTCCTTTTAAAAGGAACTGCAGCTGAGGTTTTCAAAGGAACCTAAAGGATTTAGGTGTCCAGTTCCCAGGCAGGGGCTATACAAGGGGAAGGCTTACCCCAGTACCTTAGCTCTTAACATGCTGAATCAGAGCAAATATCCACAGCTGAGAAAAGGCCCAAGCCTGAGGGATGTCAGAACCAAGAAGCAGATTATGAATCTTGTACTAGAAATAAAACAGGCCATCCAAGAGCAGAAAAGCAGTTACTCCTCACATTTTTCACTTAAATCAATTCATTTCAAATTACAACATGCAGGCTCTTGTTAAAGGCAGATGCACTAGTTACCCACACAAAATACTAGTACTCCTGTTGTCTTCAAATTTACATGCATAGCAAAAAATGAGGAAAATGAGAAAAGACTGGGATAGCATAGGGATTCCTACCACATTGTTCTCGTTATTGGTAAAATCCTTACTGACCTCTCACTTAATCCTTCTCTCATTATTCCCTTCAATAGGAAGCATGCATTCTGGACAACAATAAAAAAAATCTATAGTGTACTACCATTTCTGTCATTTGCAGCTAATGAATGCTTTTAAGTATTGACTGGCAACTGGTCTAATAATGACAATGACTCCACCGATTTAGAGCAATAAATCCAAAGTCTTGGCAGGCTTCTATTAGTATAATAAGCTCAAACATTCATTCAGGAAGATTAAGAAAATGGGCAGTAGACACTTGAATATTAGAGATTCTCATGTTTCTTTCCTTTTGGTAACCATTCATCTGGAAAAAAAACATTATTTCACAATATTTAGTGTGTAAATTTAAGTAACAGTCAAGGTAAATCTGAGGATCTTTTTCTTTCACGGTAGCTAAGAGAGTGGGTCAATTACAACGAATATGATTACTGCAGGGCTATGAGAGCCCACACTAACAGCATCTGTTAAAAAAGGCTTGGGGGGGTTAAATGCCTGTGTTCAATATCTACTGTGGACAACAGCTATTACCAGTGGTTCCAGATATTATCAGAAATGTATGTTTGATATTTCTCATAACAAACAGACCTCTCAGTGTTTTATCACTAGATGAAAGGCTTAAAAGACTTCAGATAAACAACAATTATATGCTTGCCTTCATCAGCGATTTAGGAGTAAAGATTATTCATCAAGCATTCCTCATCTGGTTGATATACATTTATTTTTCTCATGCAGGGAGAATATATCAATTGTTATTTATTTTAATTATTACATGTACTTGAATTAAAGGAAACAATAATTACTTAGGTTTCATCGGATCACTGTGCAAATACTGTTAAAAAGAAAATATAAATAAAATAAGAAATAATTTTGCTGGATAAAGTGAAACAATCAAGCCAGAAGTCAGAAGCCAGAAAAATTATAAGAGAAATTTGTCCAGTTGGTACTTGAGTTCAATCTGTAAATTACCCTCAGAACCAATGTTGCAAACTATCTTTGGGGGAGACTCCCCTAGCATATCTGTAGCATATTCCCTTGTTAGTTTGTCTGAGGTCTCAAGCTACAGAAAAACCTCTCCCACACAAGGAAAGGCAAAAGCACTGTCAGGCCGCGTAGAGACAGCAAGAGTTAAAATGGTCCCAGCAGATAAGCTCCACCACGCAGGCCAAAGGGGTTGGTAATTTACCTACAGTCCTAGAGTCATAGAATTCTTTTGATTGGAAGGGACCTTAAAGATCATCTATTCCAACACCCCAGCCATGGGCAAAGGCACTTTCCACAAGACCAGGTAAATGTCACATGGTCCAAGGAGCATCCAGTACTAACCTGTAAGAAGCTGCAAGGGTCAAATAGCTTCTAATGAAGCCATTGGCCAGGTCACTTGTTTCATTGCTGTGCTTCTTTAGCATACCTTGCATTTACAACTGAGTTTTGGCTAACAGGGGCTTGTTTAGGGCTGCATGGAGGGGACAGAAGCTTGCAGCTCAGGCACTGAAGCATCTGGGTGGCAGATGCGTCCACATAATATTTTCCTGCAAGTATTGTAGCAGCCGTAGACCATAACTGTATGAAGTGCAGGAAAATGCGGTTAATGCCAGAGTTCCCATGACAGTTTGCATACAAATTTGTGGCTAGAGGTGGATTCATTAATAAAGTCAATACAGAGTTTATGTCAGCTCCACCAAAGCAGATAGCCATAGGAGAATCTGTCTAACTTAGTACTTAATCTGATGTATTTAATTTGCTGATTTATTTAGTAATAATGAGTGGATTTATTGTGTTTGAAAATGGAAAGTGCTCTGCAGTGTGAAACATCCTGGTAGAGATGTGGAAGCATATTGCAAGGTTCATGGCAATGACAAAAGAAAGCAAAAGAAAGTTTATAGGCCACTATAACATAAATAAATGTAAAGAGCACTTATTCCCACATATTAATTTATTATTATTATTGTGATCTTGCTGCCATACTTGGTCCTTGAAAGATGATTATTACAGTCAGTGTAGTGAATTTCTGTCACATTGGCTCCTGAATCTGATCAGCAACCTAGTGAGGAGGGAGGACAGAATTGGGGGTAAAGATTTAAGTATTTGCCCCACATGCTTGTCACTTGGTCCAAACTTTATTTCAGGAAAATATCTAACATTATTTGTCAAGATAAGTGGGTGTTTATGGTCTGAGGTAAAAAATAACGAGAGAAACATTAAGTAGTCAGTATTTAAATTCTTCTAACGCTATTGTTTTAGAGGAAATTGCAAAATAGTGTCAGAAAAGCCAGTTAAGGGTTCAGTCCACAAACAGCCCAAAGCAAATGAGAGTTTGATGTCCTCATGGTCCATCACACAGATGTGCCTCACTCCAAGTACCCAGTAGGAATGGATGACAGTCATGGTTTGACGCTGGCCCAAGGTCAGGCACTCATGAGACTTGCTCACTCACCCTCCCCTGCCACAGCTGGGCAGAGGAGAAAAAAATTCAAACAAAGGGTTCATGAGTTAAGGACTGGGAAAAAACACTTCAAGCGCAAAACAGGCTCAACTCATAGGTACTAAGTGAATTTATCACTAACAGAGTCAGAGGAGATAATGAGAAGTATAATAAGCCCTTAAAACACCTTTTTACCCCAATCCCTCCCTCCTTCCCACTGCCAGCGCAGGGAGAGAGGGTGTGGGGGTTTTAGGCAGTTGGTCACCTGAGGTTTTCTTCTTCTGCTCTGGGAGAGGAGTCCTTCCCTTGGGAGACAATGGTGTCCCTCCCACAGGAGACAGTTCTCCAGGAACTTCTTCACTGTGGCTCCACTCTCACAGGCAGCAGTCCTACAGCACCTGCTGCAACGTAAGTCCCTCCCATGGGCACAGAGTCCTCCCAAAACTGCTGTGGTGTGGGTCTCTCTTCCCACAGGGTGCAGTCCTCCAAGGACAGGCTGCTCCAGCCTAGAACCAGAGGCCCTCCTCTGCATCGAGTCTTCCACTGGATCACAACTTCCTCCAGGCATCCCCCCTGCCATGGCATGGGCATCTCCCCCCCAGGCTGCAGGGGGATCTCTGCATCCCCCATGGACCTCCAAGGGGTGCAGGGGCACAGCTGCTTCACCCTGGTCTCACCACAGCCTGCAGAGGAATCCTGGCTCCAGTGCCTGGAGCACTTCCTGCCCCCTCCTTCTCCACTGACCTTGGTGTCTTCATTTTGTTTTCCCTCACAAGTTTTCACCTCCTCCTCTTCTCTAGCTAGCAAAAAAGTGTGTGTACTTTGATTTTCTTCTTAAATACGTTATCATGGAGGCATTACCAACCTCTCTCACTGGCCCAGCTTTGGCCAGCAGCATGTCCATCTTCAGAGCCACCAGGGATTGCTGGACATGGTGGAAATTTCCAGCAGCTTCTCACAGGAACCACCTCTCTGTCCCCATTGCTACCTAAAACCAGGTCATGCCAAACAAACATGATGTCATGAACCAGTAATACCCTAGAGCATCTCATGTGTGATGACTAGAGAAACAAGCTCCATGTTCAGAACAATAGCTTCATGTACATGGCTTAAGTTCCAGCATTTGGTTATAGTCTTTTAATACTGCATATTAGAAGGCACCTAAGCAGAGCTCATATTTTCATGCAAAATTCAAAGTGAAGCTGGAAGTTATTTCAGACAGCAGTTTTACTGGCAAAGTGCCCAAGGCTTGCAGATGGTACAGCATTCCTCTGTCTTGAGTGTGGAAATCAAGCTTGAAATGAGAAGCCTTCAAAGAGGACAAGGTGTTTCTGTGACACTTGCAATTGCAAATACAATTGCAAAGATGATTCAAGTGTGAGAGACATTAGGATCCACACATCTGGTCTTCACATGAATAAGATACACAATAACTCCAGAAAGACAAGTATGTTGCAGCTTAAATGAACCAGAAAGAGTTATGATTCATAGCCCCATTTCCAGACCCAAAGCCCTTCTTAGCATTTCTATCAACCCCCCCATCCAAAAAAAAACCCCAAAAAACCAAAACAACCCCACCCTCCCCCCCCAAGAAAAAAAAACCCTCCCTGCCAACCCCCCGCAAAAAAAAACCCCACAAAAACCCCAGGTCTAATTTGCTGCTGTTCCTTAGGATGAAACAAAAAAAAGCAGTTCAAATAGGGAAAAGAAATTTGTTTAAAACAAAAGAAAAATAAGAATTTTTGAGTTTTGACAAAGAATTATGGGAAACCCACGCCAGACTGAAGGCTAAACAGGACCCCAGCTTGAACTTAAAGAAAATATTTGTCCTGGTTGGAAAAATTGTGTGATCATCAAACTAAGTCTTGATTTACAGGGTACAAGCAAAGACAATTCAGAATTTATTCTGGCATATGCACACTGTACTTCTGGGAGGAATAGGTGACTTATGTGCTACCTGTCATATGCACACTGCACTTCTGGGAGAAATAGGTGACTTATGTGCTACCTGTGACAAGGGAAGTCATCCTATTTCTGTTGATCAAAGCTTTCCTTAGAAGTGGGGGTGCAAAAGTTTCTTCAACCACACCAAAGAAGTTTTTAAAAAGAAGGATGATGCAAAGAAGGAACAAATTCCTGAAGTACATAAGGTAACACCTACCTGAACATAGTGTTTTGCAGTTTGTAAGAAACTTAGAAGAGAGTCAGTGAGCAGATTGTACGGGCACTCGCAATCACAAGCACGCACAACACATGCCGGGTGCAGAAGCAGCTGTTCCAAAGATAACCAAAGAGCTATGGAACTACAAGTAATAAGCACTCATGCAAACAGGAATAAGTATTACAGATACAGCAGCATATATTATGTTTTAAAACATAGACTGCAGGTCATATCATAAGACAGGAAAATCCTTTGAAGCTGTAACTGTGGAAGAAGGGCGAGATATCAAAGAAAGGGAATCAGTGTTCAGTGCTGCTGTTCACCAAAAGGGCAACTGTTGTTGTTGTTTGTATAAAGAGATCTATCTCAAGTAGCAGTTGGAGAGATTAAACCACCTTTTGCTTGCATCTTTATTGCTATTGAAATTCTATATATATGTATCTCAAAAGGGATTTAAGGAAAATTAAGAAGGTCTAAAAAAGAGAATCAAGAATTCTGTGAAGAACTTGTTACAATGAAAGAATTATGGAGATAAAGCTATTTTTAAAATGCCTGATCTACCATGATCTCAGTCAATAAGAACCTATATGGAAAGTAGAACTTTGATAATGAAGGTTTTTCTGACTTTAACTAAGGAATAAAAATTCCTTGGGGAAAAACCATAATATATGGAATACAAAGATCTTTAATACTGACCAAACTAAGCACTGCAGCAATTTCTGGAGACAGGTGGTAGCATTTTTTAATTGTTAGCAGTTTTTAATTAATATTTGTATTTGTTTTTCTTTTCCCCTGAGATTTTTCTCTATTGTAAAGTGGAATATTTTAAAAGAAACTTATTGTGCATCCTAAACACAAGATTGGATGTGATAATCATAATGACCATTTCTTGCATGTGAATCCACACATTTATGAAGAGAATGAAGAGTGGCACAGACTACAAACCAACAGTCCTGTGAAGATCAATTTTGGGGAAATACAATGTTTCTGAGAATGGGAGTGCAGCTTGGAGCTTTGTGGATATGACCCTCCCACACCCTGGTCCAGCTTGAAGACAGACAACAAAGTCAATGAACATTTTGAGAGATGTCAGCCTTTTATGGCTGTTAGGGTGCATCAAAATTTGAATGCAGTAGAAGACAGAATTTGTCAATATAGAAAGCAGTAGTATTAAAGAGAATGACTGATTCTAGAAACAAATAATTTATCAAATGCTATTTGGAGGACTTTTTTAAAGCATCTGTTAATGTCAGCCCTCATTAGCCAGAGTTTAGTTCCTTCTCAAGAAGAGCCTTTGATAGTGTCCTCCCAAAGTTATGAAACTCTGTTATTCATCATACCCAGAAGATGGGCAATTGTTTGTGTTCACAGGCATCATGGGAAAATCAATAAACATAATCAGAAAATCAATCAACATTGCTACTCTGGTGGAACAAGACACATTTGTCTATGTTGATGCGACACCTATTCCTTCCTGGAATTCTGGAGATACTTCTGAGAAGCAGCACAGACAGTCTTGTGTGTACACCCAGAGCTACAGCACATGGCATGTTTGTCCGCTCACTTTCACATCTATTTCTTTCTCGATTTACAGTCGTGTTGTTGTCTTGGAAATTATGTCATAACCATTCCATGAAGCACATCTTAACAAATTCCCCACATAATAATTAGATAGCAATCAACAATAACAGTTGCTTTGTTTTCTAGGCTGTTAAGCCATAAAATAAAGAATAAGGTTAAGTCATTTTCAGTAGATTACCACAAGGACAGTAAGTGGCATGAAATTCATTACATCTGATGCTCTTCCATTCTGAACAGTTGTCATGTCTTTGACTGGGCACACGACTGTCAACTTTATTTAAGGTTTGAAAAAACTGCAGTTACTTGAGTACTCCCAAAGATAAGAATTTAACACTTAAAACACCTTCTACAAGGACTCAAAGTAAGATTGTATTGTGCAAAATTTCTGGTAGAGTCCTGCATTCATCCTTCATTTAAGCCCAGCTTTTCTTGTTGTTTCTGGATTGATCCTGGCAGATGCTGACTTTTGACAGCTTTTAACCCTTCTCAGTGAGTCAGTCCCTGGCAGGGCTGGAACCTTAACTCAGTCATATTCTGAGAAGGAACTGTTTGCTGTTCCAAACTGTATAGGTTCTCCTGGGAATTAGACGGGAATGCAGCAAAAGTATTTTCATTTGTGACCCAAGCCAAAGTTAGATACTAGTGTTAAAAAACAACTGCACTGAATTGTGGTACTGCTCAACTCTATTAAATATTAACCTTCTCCCATCATCTCTAACTAACAACTGCTTGGAAGAACGATCCTTTTGTTTTGACTAGTGTATTTGAATTAAAGTTGTGGGGTTTTTTTGTTTTGTTTTGTTTTTGTTTTTGTTTTGTTTTTTGTTTGTTTTTTTGTTTGTTTGTTTTTGTTTTTGTTTGTTTTTGTTTTTGTTTTTGTTTTTTTTTTTTGTTTGTTATTCTGGTTAGTAGAACTAAGACTTTCATTGTATTCTTCAGTAGCCAGAAAAATGGATTTTGTGGTCTGTTGTACAGTTCTGTTTTCAGATTTTCCTGTAGTCTCTCGCCTGATCATGCACTGGACTTTGTCTTCCTCTCCTTTAAAAAGGTACAGGGGAAATGTTTTCCTATTAGGTGAAGTAACCTAGGGCCAGGCTAAAAACAGGCACAACCTTCTCTTTCTGGACTGTCACATCTGTTGGTTCTTGGTTGTGACATCCATAGAGAATATAAATTTTCAGGTTGGTGTATATCTGAATTTGAGGCTTCTTGAGAATTTCAGACTTTCCTCACTAAGGTTTGTTTCAAGAAACAGGTCTGGGTTTTATTTAGCTTTGGGATTTGGCCTGTTTTTATGCTATCATAAGTTATCTATTTCACAGGCAGTGAGCGCAGGGATAAGGGAGATGAAGGAAGGAGTAAAGCTATATCAAAGACAGAACGAAATACAGAGAAAACATGATCTAATATATGGTCTGGACAAATTTTTATACATTGTCCTGGAAATCCTCAGGTCCTCACACTCTTTACTCCTACATTCAGGAATTGCAAATACTGCTAAAGAAGTGCCCAAAACAAACATCTCCCTGTCAATCATTTTGCAGATAGGCATGTCCTAGCCCACCATCCAGCATTCTTGTCATGTAATAGACATTTTGGACATACAAAGGTGCAAAAAGGAGAATTTCAGGATCTCCAATAAAGTGGAGGCTGGGCTCAGTTTACAGCTATGTGAATTACAGAGATAGGCTATTCCAAGTGACTGTAAATTTGGTTTCCTAGCCCACTGGTTAGACATGAGGAACTAACACCCTGTCTGGTCTCCATCACATGCCTGGACAATGAACTTGGGTGTCACCCTGCCAGTTTGTGCCTATGTTCCCTACCTCTTATTTTTATAAAGTGCAAATTCTTTAGGGCTGTCTCTTGATTCAATTTTTCATAGTGCCTTTTTTTTTTTTTTTTTTTTTTTTTTTTGAGCTGAAGCCTCTGGGATTGCTGTAATACAAATAAATAACACTATGCCTATAACAGAGGCATTATGTGAAATGAGCCAAGATTTTGTATATGAGCCATTAGATGTGTAGGATAAGACAAATTCATTAAATTTGAAAACATAAACATATAGAGTGTGCATACTCTCAGTCTCTTACATCATACTGAGCATATATAAAATTACAGGCTTACATATATTATACATGTTTAGCCTGCTATGTAAAGTGGATCTAAAATGCAGTGCATTAAATAAAGTGTGATCTCTAGTAACATGCACATCATAGGCACTCAGCAAATAATAAATAAAATTGAAATAGCATAAAAATTAAAATGGACTATATTCATCACTTCCTAACCACAATCTTTAGTGACATTAGGAAAAAAAAACCAAACAGAGTCAAAGGTATGTCAGCCTTGCATTCCAGAGGTAGGCATGACTGGGGTTCATTGGCTTGTATCTGAAAAGCTTTGAAGCCCCTAGAAGAGGCACTAGCATAGCCTAGAGTTCAAGCTGCAAAAGCCTTCCTCCAAGCTGATCACAGGTGAATGCCCAGCAATCATATCAAACATATCACCTAAGCTATAACATTATTGGTATAACAAAGCATTAAACAAATTTATTTAAAACTAGGAGGTACACATGTCTGTTTACAGTGGTGCTGGGCCTCTGGATTTCTGTGTTAACAAGGTCCAAAATACCATCCCCAGTATCTTTTATCACAAAAGGAATATTTAGTCTTTTGACATTGTGACTACTGCAATAGTACATCTATGACTTGGTTTGCTGCCTCTGCAGTTTGTACTTCATGAGCAAAGTGAACTAGAAAAAATCCTGGTCAAGCATGATACACAGAAGCTTTTACTTAGTCTTGCATGTTCTGATTTGGTACCAGCATTGTCCCTGCTTTGGAGAATTTGTCCCCTTTTGCCTCCCTGCCAGCCACGACAACAGGATGCACAATAAAAACCTGTGTTTACAAATCTTGCATGCAAATGATTATGGAACAGCCACGATATGCAGCAATTTAAATTTGTTGACAGAGTTGCTAAGAAACAAACCTTTTGATTCTGTGAAACCCTTTTTGATACAGCTCCACACTCTGACAGTTGAAGTTACTGAACAAGAGTGAGGGCTCTTTAAAAGAGGAATTTCTGACACTTGCTATGTTTTCAGAGGCTGTAACATAACATTGAATATTCCTTCAGTGTCAGTTTTGTTCAGCAGCAGAGTGTCTGATTCCATATATATTTAAACTATCTTATATTTCAAAAATTGGCTTCAGCACTTCAGTACTACCTTCTCCTACTCTCATGCACAATTGTTTTGCAAAGAATTGTGATCTTTACATGCTCCCCTGCCAAATACCTTGTAAGTTTCTATATTTTTTCCAATCTATTCTTTAAACATCCTTTCTCCAGGGCATTTTCACAAAGGACCCCAAAGAATCTTATTCAGATATCAACAGTAAAATACAGCATTATTTTGACATTCCAGTGTTATGAAGACAGCTGATGTTTTAAGAATATATATTCACACTGTAGACACCAAACCATTAAATAGTGTAGCAGAGCTTACGAAAAAAAAAAAAAAAGAGCCCAGATTCATCTCAAATCAGATTACCCATATCACTTAGCTGATAAAATTAGAAGAACTGTCATGTAAAGAAGTCTTGCCAGTAAAAGAAGATGGTTTAGCCCTTAGGTTGGCTAAAACACATTTGGGAGGCATCTAACCTTTGCTTTACTATTAAGGCAGCCTAGAGCCATTATAGTCCTAATTTAAACAACTCAGTTAGGTGTTTAAATTAGGCAGAATTAATCCTAACTTAATTGGTCATAACCTTATTTTTCTTAGCAGGCTTAACAGTTGCAATTGCAAGCTTCCTGCACCTATACTACCTTTCATGCATGGCTGTCAGACAGTTGAATTCAATGCTCAAAAAGCAAAAGGCAGATAAAAATTTCAGTTTTTTGTGGGGATGGGAGATAAACAAAGACAATTATGGGAAAGATGCAGAAATGGTAGGCTCAAGGAAAGACCATATGATGTCTTCCACCTCTGAAAGCATACATTGCTTTCCAGGATCAACATATTACTTTTACGGACATTTTGGATTTTTCTGGTGTGAAACATAGGAACCTAATGTCATATGACTGCCAAAGTGCTATTATTAATCAAATAAAATGGCTGCAAAGTAATAAACTGAACCTGAAAAGGCAGAAGGATGACTCTGTGAGGAGAAATATTGATCTACGCTAGTCAGAAAACCACACTAAATGGGAGTGGGGTAAGAAAGAAGCAGTCAATTTCAGGTTTACTCAGATGCAATGAAGACTATCTTGTCCTACCATTTTCTCTTCACATTGTGTTCATAAGGACCATTTTTTCCTTGTGAAAAAACACATCTCCTGAAATTGTGCAAAAGTGTTTTGAAAACGATTTTTAAAAATGTGAAATAAATGTAAAAATAATGAGTCATACTCCATAATGGCCATTGCAGTGTGCATTAGAAGGCAACCAGAGCACTCTCAGCATGCACTAATAGCTTGCTAATGCACAGCCTTTGGTGCCTTATTGCTATAGTCGACATTTACCACAACGAATACTTTGCAGCAAGAAATATTTTGGGATCCATTATGCTTTCACAACCTTGAGCTGTGCTGGGAAGGGCTGGAAGTAGAGTGCTGTGAGCAGTGAGGGCTGAAGGCCTGGAGAAGTCACTCATGCTATTGCCTTTTGTTGGAATATATACAGAAAAGACCCACTCCAGGCTCAGTCTTCCTGATGGAAAACTGAGGGAGAGACATCTCATGGAATCATACAATTATTTAAGTTGGAAAAGACTTCTAAGATCATCAAGTCCAACTGCTACGCTGGCCTTGCTGTGTTCACCACTAAACCATGTCCCTAAGTACCAAATCCATACCTCTTTTGAACACTCCAGGGATGATGATTCCACCACTTCTCTAGGCAGCTTATTCCAGTGCTTGATGCCCCTTTCCACAAAGAGATTTAAACTAATATCTGCTTTAACTTCCCATGGGGCAACTTGAAGCCACTTCATCTCATCCTAGCACTTTTTACCTAGGAGAAAAGACTGACCCCCACCTGTCTACAGCCTCCTTTCAGGTAGTTGAAGAGAGTGATAATGTCTCCCCTGAGACTCCTTTCGGGGAGCACACCCCCAGCTCCCTCAGCTGCTCCTCGTCAGGCTTGTGTTCCAGAGCCTTCCCCAGCTCCATATCTCTTCTCTGGACAAACTCCAGTCTCTCAATGTCCTTCCAGCACTTAAAAGCCAAGAAACAAATCCTGCTCACAGGATTTGAACAGCAGCCTCAACAGTGCTGAGTACAAAGGGACAATCACTACCATAATGCTGCTTGGCCACACTATTCCTTGTACAGGCCAGGATGTCATTGGCCTTCTTGGCCACCTGGGCACACATTGGCTCATGTTCAGTGACTGTTGACCAGGACCCCTGGTCCTTTTCCACCAGGCAGCTCCCCAGGCACTTTGGCCCAAGCCTGCAGTGCTGCATGGGGTGCTGCATGGGGTTGTTGTGACCCTACTGGCTGATCTTGAAGGTCACAAAGCATCTTGAACCAGCGCCTTGGCTTGAATACCTCACAGACTTTTCACCCCAACACCTTTGCAAGGTCCTTGTGTTGCTGCCTCTTTGCATCTGGACACATAAATCATCTCTCTCTCTCTCTCTCTCTTTTTCTGAGTACAGAAAGCCTGCTTGAGACCTCAGGAAGGTACCATCAGTGCTGGGAGGGGAGGTGGGGAAGGAGGATACCTCAAGGCCCACAGACCACCATCATCACACAGCTCCTGTTGTGCCCTGGGGTTTAAATTCCAAACTACAGGAGAATAGGCAAAGGTATGGACTTATTATTATAACGATGCCCAGAGATATTATTACCGAAATCCATCATTTGTGTTGTCCTAAGCCCTTGTCTTGTAAATTCTTCATTTGAGTAGTCCATAAAAATAAGCCTCCATCCTCCCTTGAGCTTTGAGAGAAACTAACACCAACCCAAACTCACAAGGGATGGAACTACAATGAAACAGAAATCCAGATTCATATGATATCCCAGTGGACTAGAAGTACACTAGAAAGACTTAGAAAGTACATTGTTCATGTAAGTAAAGGTATGGAGGATCATTTCCTCATTTGAAAACATTTTTAGTGAGAAGAAAGCTTTTTTCCAAGAAAAGATGAATTAAAATGCTTCTCTCAATTTTCTTGCTTTGGGGATTTTTTGTTGATTTTTTTTTCATAGAATAGCAATTTCTCTTGTTTTGCATGTGACCTTTATAAACTGTTCCTATCAAACAAGGCAATGCAATGAAATGTATTGACCTGTGTAAGTTCTAGCAGTCGGAAAACCAATACATTTCATGGCTGGCTATGCTTTGTTTTCCTTTAATGCAGACAATTTAATGTTAGCAATTGAATCAGTGAATTTTCCAGCAAAAATGACAAGGCAGTCAACTTGAAATGTAGCATTATTAGCCATCGTCTCTTCTAGTTTTGTGTGCATGTTGAGTGATCTGGGATGAAAAACTAACAAGCACCTGTCAAATCTGAGACATCAGGTTTTCTGACAGAGGGCCCACTGGACATTCCTATCAAGAGAGCCTTTATGAGTAAACCATGGAAATCTCTCTCAGACAAAAAGGAAACAGAGCTCATCAGATTCTGCAGACCCTTGACTTGGAGGGCATGCTGTCTCCAATGAAAGGCTTTTGATCACAATGCTTTTTTTATTCAGATTTGACTTCACATTATGGCTAATCAATACCTTGCAACAGTCTAAGTCCCCAGTTAGATGCACATCTCACAGTCAGGCAGGGAGACCTACTAATTGAGAAAATGTCAGAGACCCAGGTACCATCGCCCTCAGGCCATAGTCTTGCATCAGCTCAATCCTTTTTTCCCATCTCTGCACCTCTTATCACGGTACCCTAGAAATGGTGGAAATAAAATTTAGAGACATGACAGGCACAGAAAAGCAGGATCAATTCCTGTCGCTTGCCACCAGTGTTTACTGCTTTCCCAGGTCTTCAGAGGGTATTTTTCTTTCATAGCTTAAGGTAACTTAACCTTTTATAAATAGTACAATGGTAAAATTCATGAATTGTAAATAGTTTGATTTTTTTCTAGGCCTGGTATTATATCGACTTTCTGAAAAATACTATGTCTTTAAAATCTCATTATTTATATAGAAACTGGAAGGTTTTTGTCATGTCTTCAATTTTTGCCATATGTCCACCTTCTCGTCTTTCTTCATTATTTTTCACCAGTCAGATTCTTCAGGTGAATAATATGAAGTCCTGTAGAAAAAAGAGGAAGGTAACTTCAAAATTAGGACATGGGGCATGTCCTCATGCAGGGTGATACACGAGATTTTGGCAGCAGCAGAAGGATTTCAGGCTGGCCTTTTTCCCAGTACCTGACTGAGGGCTTGTGTTCAGTGGTGCATCACGAGAGAGGTGCTCATTTCTGGTCCTCTGTGACCAGAGATATTAAAAATGAAGGGTTTTTCTTTTATTTACCTCCATTTGGCATTTTCCTGGCAGCGTTGTTTGCCTAGCCTCTGCCATAGCCAGTTTTGGGCGGGGGGGGGGGAGGGGAACCAACCCAAAAAAACAACCCACACCATGTGTTTATAAACCTGGCTTTGTAAACGATGGTAAACCAACCGCTGGAGGGAGTCACAGCTTAGGGAGCTGCTGGAACTACCAACGTCTGCTGGAAAAAAGGCATTTTACTTCGGGAATCGCATTGTATGTCTGTCCTGTGTGAAAGGAGTTTTCCAAGGCTCTGTAAACATTTTTACATGGACTTTGTCATGGGCTAAACTGGTCTTCCACATATACAAATAGTTCCTTTATGAAGGAGAGAGCTACTACCTACTTTTTCATTGCTTTTACCTCCAGCCAAGTTGTGGCTCTGGACAGATGTTTCAGCGGCAATATATTAGGTGGTGGAGAGAGAAAGAAAGACTAAATGTAAGTTAAGAACTGGCAACAGTACTGAGAGAAGGGTGAGAAAGGAAAGCAGAAGGAAGAGAAGCAGAAAATGGGAAAACAAAGAACCTGCATTAAAGATAAATACTTAGCTTTTGTTCTGTGCATCGTTTTTCCCTAGAATGCTTATCAGGAGCTCCTGTTCTTTGTTTCCTATTCTTTGTGACCCTTTCCACTTATATCCAGCAGCCCTTCTTCCCAGAACAAACATCTTAGAAGGTCAGATTGGACAGCTTCTTGCCCTGCAAATAAAACAATTTTAAAAAGCACATGTTCCCACTAACCTGCCATATATATATCTACTTGAAAGTTCAGTCAAGGAATTATTATAAAGGATGTAACAAACATACCTGCGTATTGGTAAATCTCTGAAATAGCCTTGTTTTAGTAAAACAATTTATTTGCTTTAGTTCACATTCCCATTTCTTTTTAAAGTTAAAATATTTCTTTCTTGTGTTTTAACTATTTTGTGAGGATGGGAGAAATTAATTTGCTTTAATTATTTTACAATAAAAATTATGTTATATTATTATTTAAAATTATTTAAGGCCTTTAAAATAGATGATTTTTTTAAAAAAATTCAGCATATAGAAAATATCTGCTGTATTTAAAAAATGAATATTACACTGAACATCTAATGTGCAGTGAAGATTTTTTAAATACATTTGTCTTTTTAAATGGCTTAGCCTGTAAACTCTAGGAACACAAATTGAAGCTATTCTGAGTTTCCAATGAAGCATTCAGGGTATGGGGTTAGGAATTAAACAACAAATGTCATACTTAGGGCTCTATGTCCTGCTGACAGAGCAAATCCTGAGAGAATCCTTGCAATCACTTCAAGTGTAGAGCAGGGTTTTCCAAACTCTATTTGTAGAAAGAATCTTCTAGAAAAAGACAACTTGCAGGATGAATAAGAAAACAAAGAAGGATGAATAGAATTCTTGTTGGTATAAGAGAAGGCAAGTATTTTCCAGTATGGGTGTCTGCTTCCACATAAATATTTAAGTATGTAACTACTCACCCACACCTGAAAATGTTGGTTTGGATGGTTTACCAAAGGCCAAGGTGGGATGAGTTAGGGAGGCAGGGTTAGTCTCTATTTCAGTTACCTAGATAGGGTTGCCTTTTATGCTGCCAAGAAGGTTCTTCCTGCCCCTTGCTCACCAGATTCATGTCGCCTCCCATGCAGGAGCACCAGCACTGTCCCAGCACACACAGGGAGGACTGCCTCTGATGGGGGCAGCAATCACAGCCAGCACCACAACGATTTTCAGTCCTCTTCCCCCTCCCCCCAGAAAATCCCAAATTCAAACCTTCCCCCTCAGAAACCCCACAAAACCAAAAATAAATAACAAAACACAACAGCAACAATCAAAGAAAAAAACCAAACAAAATAAAGAAAAAGTATCTATAGAGTTGAGTTTTACACAAAAGCATTTGTCTGGCAAGAAGAAGGTGGGAAGAGAAGCAGGCTGGGGACAACTAGTAATCTTAGGAAAAGAATCTGAGGAACTCAACAAATGTCTCAGTAGGGAAAGAGTAGGTAAAGTCCCTGCATCTTCTCAGTCACTTACACAAAAAAAAAAAAAAAAAAAAAGATTCTAGAGAAGTACTTAAAAATATGCACCTTTATATCTTGAATTTTCAGTTTAGTCCAGACACTCTCTCAGCAAGAGGAATCAAAAAATTAAAATTAGAATAGAATATATAATGCCCACATTAAAATTCACATTACTTACTGTAGGACTAGCATACTTTTAGCTACAAGTCACCCATTTTCCCTCAAAGAAGGAAAGTGCAGGTAGCCTATATTCAAAGAGCAGCGGCAGAATGCATTTTCTCTAATTCCCTCCATTATTTCACTGTTAGCTGGGGAAAACTGTTTGGCAGGATGTTAAGTGTCTGAAAGTAGGGTAAAAAAATTGTTTTGCAGGCTGAAATCTGGCCAAATAGTTCTTTTTTCCTCACTACTCTCACTTTTTGTTGACTGCCTCATGCATGCTATTTTATACCTGTATCTTCTCTGTATGATCACATTAATTATATTCCATCCATTCCACTTTGATATCTCATTAAAATCTTATAAATGATCATGCAGTGACCTTGAAGGACATGCATAATACATGAAAGTAAACCTGCAGTAAAATGTATTCTTTCACTCCTGACTGGCTACATCCCACATTTCTTTTTCCTATCCCCAATGACCCCAATATGGGGAGTTATGCTAGCTGAGCCAAGGTATGCAGTAGTGTGCAAATCCACTAACTCCATTAGCTTTCCCTACTGATGACAGCTGCAATATGTTAATGGCTTGTGTTTGGATGTGATGGCCCTGCTACTACTTAGGGCACTATGCTAATTACCATAAGATGGTGACAACAGGTGCAAGTGTCACTTCATATTATCATCATGTGTATGAGAAAAATAGCTAGCAGCACCAAAAGCAACTCAAGAAAATGTAAACTTTAGTCAGCAGCCTGTGATTCTCTGAAGAACTATTCTTTAATGCTTATGATTAAAGGATTTACAGACGGATATTGTTGCTTTTTCTGCAAGAACAGTAATTTTGAATTCATAGGGCTGTCTTCACAAGCTATTTAAAGTTATGTCTCAACAACACACGCTTATGTGGTAGTTCAAGTAAAATGTAGAAGTCCTGCATTTATGAAGGTTTCCTTACAGAATAAAAGTTTTACTAAGCCACGTTTGCTGCAGTGAATACATATTGGAAGAGACATGATTTCCAGCTGAATGAAATCACTGTGTTTCGCTGGCCTTGTGCTTGTAACATAGCTCTGCTCTATTGTCAGATTTGCTTATGTATATGTATTCTTTTCTCCCTCTGTCTTTGTCAGGGTTTAGTACATCCCTTTTTCCTGATAGACAGCAATTTACTGAAGCCCAGTGGTGGCCCTCCAGAAGGCTGAGCCAGCAAGATTGTTGCCATTTTACCCTTAACATAGTCTGACTATGGGAAGAGAAATTTAACGGAATGCACGTGGACACACCTTAATCCTTTGTTAGAAACAAAAATACCTTAGGAGATAGCTTTATATGAAGTAATGAATACCTATTCTATTTGGCTAATTATTATTGAAATAAAAAGGTTTTTCACAAAAATCTTTTTACTATTGTTACAAACATTTGTCACTATTTTACCCCCTGAGAAGCTAGGATTAAATCGGAAAAGAGAGCTATTTTTGAATTTCTAAATAAAATGGGTTGGTCCTGAGATTCTGTATTGAGCACTCTCACAGCTCTTACATCATGATGGGCATGTTGAAGAAGAGACTTTCCTCCTAAAGGCTAAGCTGCACAAATACAAAACTAAAATATAAGTTGTCTTTGAAAATAAAATGCAAAACTGCATATTTGAAGAAAATTTCAATTTATACAGAAGGAAAAGAAGGATCATGGTTAATGTCTGTAAGCTGAAGAGCAGAACACTTTTTGCCTGACTTGAGAGATTCTGTTTATAAATGCTACTGCATAGAACCGATGCTCAAGGGAGTCATGGTCCCCGTTCTTTTCATAGCTGAGGCTCAGTGTGTGGACTCATGTCACCATACCTTATCCTTTCACTGTAGCCCTTCCACAGATGAAAGTGAACACAGAGGGGGAATAGAAATTTGTCTGTGGATCCCAATGGATAAATTAAACGGCAGCAACTAAAGACCTTGTGAGGTCTTGTTTTCAGTAGAAATATGAAATTTGTCAGCCTAAACAGTATTACTCTTATCAACAGGATAACATTCTCCACTGATACCTTGCCTTCCTACAAGGGGTTCTTCTTTGTGTGACTTGGGGTTTTTAAGTACCAGGGAAAGCAACATCATATCTGATCTGAGAGGAGTATTTTCTCAGCTCAGAATATACTAATGTCATGTTGTGATCAGCTTGGTAATAACAGATAAAAATACTGCTGGGTAAAACAGACAAAGGAAAAGGTCAATGATGATGAAATAAAAATAGTGGCGTAAATACTTGAGGATTTGCACTTCATGGTGCTCTATGCTCCTTACTGATTTTAAGGCTGTGGCAGGAACAGTGATGATGACTGATTTTGATCTCTTGTATAACCACAGCCACAAAATATGTGAGTATTTTTAATAAATCTAGGTGATCAATTTGCTGTATTTCAGTTGAAATGCTTTTGTATCTTTTTTTTTTAATTTTGCAGCAGCGATAGGTAAGATTAGAGAGGGATTAATACAGAACAACAAATTACATGTGAATTTCTGAAAAATAGTCCTTAAGAATGGAAAAGCAAACGAAAAAGCAACAGATTTATCATTTTATGATTTTATACCTTTACACATAGCAGTATGTGACTGACATTACACTTATTTGTTGGGCATGAAGAAGTTCTGCTAAATGCAACTGCATCTTGATTCATGCTCTAAATTCTCAGAGCTCTGGAAACAGAGAGGAACAAAAATTCAGTTCACCTGTCTGCATAAAGTTTAGCCAGTGTCACATAGAGTTAAAAGTGTTGCTTTGTGCAACCTGCTCATGTTTTCTTTCCCTGTACGTACCACTGTCCTTTACATGATAGCTTTAATTATTCCTCCCTTGTGTCCCTGTCTCTCATGTGTGAATGCAGACATAAGATGGTTATCTTATACTAAAAATTCTTATCTTCTTTCTGTACATACATGGCGTAAGAGGTGTATATATGGAGATTTAATGTTCCCACACAAACTAATGTGCTTCAGGCCAAGTTCAACATATTCTGTGGGTAACAATATCCATAGCCATAGAAGAAATTATAAGAAATTTTCAGTGGAAAATGAAACAATTTCTATTTCCAGTGCACATTTTACCTCTTTAAATTGCCAGATTATGAGGGGATTCACATCCCTAACACATGCACCTGTAACTAAAATAGAAACCAAAAACCTCAGAGTTGAAGAGCTGAGGATATAAACGGAGGACTGCCTCCTGAAAAAACAGCTTACTCCATGCCACCATGTGTGACCCAAAAATCTGATTTCTGGGAAAGGTCCTTATTTTTCCATGACAGCAAAGGTGTCCAGAAAAACTCCATGCTCTCTAAAAGTACACTATAAAACTATGAACTTATACCACAAAGTTAAAGAAGCTTCAGACTCTCCTCAGCAGCATGAACTGCTCCCTTGTCACATCAAGCTGCAGTAATTATGCTGCTATGAAGTTCCTTTCCCATATTCCTCCATGCAGGCAATTACAGGTACTGTAGCAAATCCTAAAGGCCAGCCTTCACTTGGCTTAAACACACAAGCAACCACAGTGAAATCAATGACAAATTTGCCTAGATAAACCAAGACCCAGAAATTCATCTCAAGACAAGCCTTCCCTGTATTCCATCTATGAAGGAGTGACCATAGAAGGAATGTACTATTCCCTGATAAAGCACTTAACTCCTTATGCCCAACAATCTCAACTACCACTTTCTTAGTGACTATTTCCTTTTTGTATGCTGTCTACTGCAAATATACCATCTGTGAGAAAGCCCTTTGCTCATACTTGGAATACACTTTGCAACCTTCTAGCCAATATCTCCTCTTCATCTTCTAACTAACTCTTAAAAATTTGTAATTTTAAAAAAATCTAAGTGTAAATCCCCCCCCTTCCCTAAGCAGACACGTAAAAAATGTTGTTATTGTCACACTGTTGAAACACATTGTCTGAATTACATTCCCCCTGTTGAGACTTAGCCTGAATGAATTGGAACTGCAGTATGTCCAACTGTTTCTTAAATAATTCCCATTTTTTTTTTCTGCACCAGGTTTCCCACACAGTCATGAGATCTGGCATCATTGCCATCAAGATCATTCAGTTGTTTATGTTACCGCAAGCTATTCCTTCTACTTGAATTGAATGTGTAAGCAATTTATATTGTGGCATATAATGAAAACCTGTTAATCTTCCAGAAAAACATCCCTAATTTATATAGTTGGCTCCATCAAAACGCCTTATAGTATTTCAAGTTTTGTTAAACTTCCACTGAGCCAAAACTAATTTAGTTGCTTCATCTTCTTTTCTTTTCTGTATTTTGAATATATGATCCCTAAATCAGCCCTGCTCTATTTATCAAGATGGGCTGATTTTCTAACTCTGGGTGCCAAGAACGTCTGATCATGAAGTTCAGTCAATAAACTGACTTCAGTAAGTAAGCAATTATGCATTGCCTCTGGAAACATGCTTCCCACCTTACAGGTTTTGCATACTTGTTATCCCAGTAAGTATCTGTGAAATTAAAATCCCCCATGATCAAAGTTTCAGGATTTTTTATAAGTATCTCTTAGCTGTAAACATGTTGTTTGTTTCAGTTATTCTAAAACACAATTTACAAGGTAAAGTGTCTACAGTCACCACTGTAAGTTGTTTCTTTTAATCAAGCAGCTATGTACCAGAAAAGTGAAACACTATTTTGCATATACACAGTTAAAATATACAAGCCACAAACAATAACGCTTCCTCTGAGCTCATGGTTTATTAAATGCAACAAAATTAAAATGACACAAATTTTGCTCTAACCTATGAACAGCCAAGAAAAGACCAAGCATGCCACCCTCATGCCATTTACTTAAACACCAAAAAAACTACCATCTCCAAACTCTTTTTATTAGGGGTAAGATAAGTACTGTGCAGGGGTTTTAGAGTAAAAAAACTAATTTGGAGCAATAAAATTGAGTATACAATTCTAAAATTGGAAAAGAAACCCCAAACCTTTAAGCAAGAATTAACTAAATACATATGTATTTGAAGACTGAAAACAGAGATTTTAAAAAAAGAGACTTTAGTTTTGAATTTCTGCCTGTATTTCAATACAGTACTTTAATCTCCCAAATACCAACACATCAAACCAAAAAGTATAACTTGGGGTTGAAGTACTTCTTTTTTTTTCCCTTTCTTTACCTTGAACACAAAATTAGGACACTGAATTTGCAGAAAGTTATTTATAGTGGAGAAATACATACCAGAACATTTGAAATTTCTACCTGAATAAGTGTTGGCGGGTTGCTTATTTTGACTGTTTGTCACCTACCTAGTGCCTCACTGAGGCTTCAGGAAGCAACAAAGTAGGCCTAGATGTTAATTGAATAGACAAGCAAAATGATAATTTGCATTTTTCTCTAATCTTTCTTCCCCCACACCTTCCCTGCTACTTTCTTACTTGATTGCTGTGGAAAACACCATCATCCTACTTACTGCTCAAGCCCATAAACAAGTCTTCAGCTTGGATCTCTGCCTAGGTACTGTCATCTAAACTAATATATTTGAGGTTCTATTTTTAAACAGCAGAAGGTAAGTCCTTTTCTGCCCACTTACACAGAAAAGCTTTTTATCACTTCATTTCTATATTGTTCCTACTTTTTCATTTCTGTCCTTGACAAACATAATGTTTCTTTGCTTATATATTTGCTGCAGACAGCACACCTACCTGGTATTTTGATCACATTTGGCTTGTTCCATAGGAATATTTTTCCAGTCACATTTTAAATTTTAAAGCTTTTTCCTCTCCTCTTTTTACCAAGCAGATTCCTCACATGAAGTGCCAAATACTGCAGTAAATTCTCAGGTTAAAAGTTTCACAAGTTCTCCATGTTGCTGCTTAGAAGATCCCCCATTCTTGAAAAACTAAATGTCCAATGTCCTTTAAATTCCTCTCTAAAGTTCTCTCTGACTGCAAATATCTCTGGAGAACAATGCAATTATTAGATCAAGGCTTCATTGCCTTCTCTTTTTTCTCCACCTACTCTCTGTATATCCTGTGTATCTCCCTCCTTTTGCCTTGCTAGGGCTCTGTCTGCTCTTTGGAGCAAGGATCATGCTTTTGTTTATGCTCACCCAACCACAAAGTTCTGGTCACTTTGTGCCCCTAGCAGGGAACAGCCCCGAGAGAGACCATCAGGGGAAAACCCATGCCCCCTGCACACAACAGTGTGACCAGAGTACTCTGGGATGTCTCATGTGGAAGAACATTTTTAGGCAGCTCTACTCAACCCACAGTGAATGTAACAGCAGTTGAAATGCTGGGTGACATACACATGGCTACATTTAAGTCTTTTCCGGTTTAAGAGAGTCTGGAGCTGAATTTCACCTCTGCTGACTACTGCTGCTAAGCAGTATGTTGGTCTATCATCTTCCCATGACATTTTGTTGAAAAAAAAAAAAAAAAAAAGGAGCTGGAGATACTAGTTCATCTTTTCTGCTAATCAAAACCCAACAGCCTTTCCTCAGGCTCAGTTTTGCTCTGAATTTAAGGATTAGGTTTACTCTAAGTACTTCTACTGCCTTTGCAACAGTCACTCTTTCCATGGTGGAAGTCCTCAGAGGAAGCAGTTTGTCAACCCCATAGTTTCCTGCTGGACAAGGATCTGTAACAGGTGACTGACATGAGGGAAAGACTGCCAGTTTCTCTACTCAATTTTCCCTGCTGCTCCTGGTAGAAGATAGCTTTTTCAGACAACTTGCCTTGCTGTTCACAAAGCTGTATCATCACTAACACTGAAATGATCAAAAAGACTGCTCTTGTGTCACTGCAGTTATTTTCGGGAAAATTAGAAACAAAGACAAAAGGAGATGAAAGCTCCTGTGAAAATATCTTTGAAAAGCATTTAACTTGGATAAACCTGTCCATTTTTTCTTGTCAATGGAAAAAAAAGCAATTCCTTTAAAGCCAGAACCTTTGAATCACAGTCTCTGAAGAGCATTCAGGTAAAGCTGTTGAAGTTTGATGCAGTACGAGAAGAAACAAACTCAAAAGAGGGTTGATTTTGCCATCCTAGAAAGGATGTGTCTCTGGCCAAGTAATTTTCCTTGTACCAATCTCCCTGTTTGATATACAAGACCTCGTTTATTAAGACGTCTTTGTTAGACTTTTCTTCATTGTAAATTGAACAACTAGAGATGATGATGATGATGACAAAATTGATATATCTGCAAATGGAGGCGATGAGAGAAGGAAAAACGGTATGAAGAGTTTTGGCCAATGAGGACTGAAAGGAACTAGAGATGTTCTGGTGCTAGCAAGGAGAGCTAAGCAGAACTGATAAAGAATAGGATGTAATCAACTGTCAACAATTACTTCATCAAAAAAATTTTCCATTCTGCTTCTAGGGGAAGCAAGTGCGATAAACGGAAGGGGGAAAAAGAGAGCGAGGATTGAGAAAATAAGTCAAAGTCCCTAACAAGTTGCAGTCTAAGGAGTGGCTTAAAAAATGGAAACTCTTAGATACTTTGCTCTGGAAGTAGCCTGGTAGCTAGATTTGCAGGAGGTCATTCTTTTGCTTTCTCCATAAAACAAAAGACAGGGGAGAAAAGAAATTATTCCATCTTCTTCCAGAATCTGTGCTCTCTGGAAAGCCAGGTAATATTTCCAATATCTTCTCGTCAGTTTTGCATTGTGGTAAGTTTGGAAACCCTTTGGCAAATTCACAGTCCTATAGGTGCTACACTAAAAGAAGGAAGCATCTGCTGCATTATGTAGCCACTTGCTATCCTGGTGGAACCAGCAGAGATCCTATTAAGCAGCAGTGATTAATCTTTTCACAGCAAGATTCCCCACAGTGAGAGCTAAGCTAGAGGCTGAAGAAATATGGAGATTTTTTTTTCCCCCCATTACTTTGCTGTTCACCACAATAAGGTTTCTTTTCAAGTCTTTCAGCTCTCATTAAACATGTTTTTTGGGACTACGAAAAGCTTGAATAAATCAAGTTTATTTTGTGAATATTTTAACCTTCCATCAACCTTCCAGCATTTCTTTATTTCACATCACCTCAGAAAACTTTTGAGAGAGAAAATGTGCACCTTCTTTTTCAAATCCACCTTCTTCTCTGATTTAACACAAAGGGATCTTATTAAATTTAGTTTAATGTCCTGGCCCTTGTATACAACACTTGTTTTATACATCCCATCTTATGTGGAAATAGCAGTGGAATAAGAGCCTTCATGTACTGTATAATACTGTCTCTTTCAAGGAGATGTCCTCATTCAAGGAGCATTTCTTTTCTGCATTAGTTTCAGTGAAGAGGTTTACTGTATCCTGACTGGCTTTATTTTTTGTCTCTAATACTGAAAATAGAAATTTTTCTTTATGTACCAAGGGAGCTCACAGGCTGTTCTGAACAGACACTCTAAGACTACTCCATATTCTGTTACCATTGAGTTATTGAAAATATGAATTAATGCCACTGAAATCAAAAGATGTTTACGAGTATAAAACTGACATGAATCAGCTCAGGAACAAACTTGTGTCTGTAAGCTCAAATCATGTGTTTGGTTCAGATGTAATACTTAGCCAGAAGTAATATTTAAACTGCATCAAGATTAAGGAACTGATTCTGACATTTTTATACTCATGTTGAGAGCTTCTGTGTTGATCACTGATTCCAGGGTGAATATATAACTGTAGAGAATCAGTGCATTGAGCACATTATCTTTTAAATTCTGTTCTCTTGTAACTCTTGCTTTGCCCTGGTGTCAGAGCCCAAAGGCATTACTGTAGAGCCCAGGTCAGAATTACATGGACTGCCTCCAACAGTAAAATGGAACAAAATCAATAACAGCCCCCAGGAAGTTCAATAGCTAAAGGCTCCATCCTAGACTGTGTGTACACACTGTAGTCAACTAGAGATTCTTTGGAGTATCTGAGATAAAAGTTTGTAAGTTAAGCCTGTAAGTTAGACCATTAGTGGCATAACACAAAAGTGAAATTATTTTGTCTTTGAGCTTTTCATCACATACATTTGTCAGTCGTAAACTTCATGATGTCCATCACTTCCCTGGTTATAAAACATCTGAAATCCAGTTTCTTAGGGTCTTTGAAATGTAGCACCTCTGTCTGCAGTCATGCAGTAAACATGTAAATGTACCATGAATTAGTGTGAATTGGTTGATTTCCTAGTGGAACCACAGATGAAGTTATTCATAGGGGAATATACGCACTCTCTTTGTGGGCTTAAAGTCCTACAACAGTTAACTCTATGTTTGCATGATGTTTGCCTGCCCTTGCTGGGAGTGTGAGCTTCTACACCAGGAGAGACACACTATAGCTCTGTAATCTGAGAACTATGGCTCACTGCAAATTGAGTCCCAGGCCTTCTGTCTGTGCATGGCACCTATCAGTAAGGTAGACACATACTTTCTGTTCTCTTTCATATGGTGATGAAGGGCAGCTGAGGGGCTCCTCTGTGCTGCTACTGAGCCTGGAAATGACGAAGAAAAAGACTGAACAACACATTTGGAAGGAATGATACAAGTTTGAAGTAAAAGGGTTGATCTGACAAGTACAAATCTGATAGCTGAAACTATCACACTGCTTTGGTGCTAAAAAAGCAGGGGAGGAATAGGAGAAGAAAGATCAACAACTGCACTGCAGCAGTTTACCTGGGGCCGAGGAGATGTCTCTTCTAATATGACCTAGTTTGTTCAACCTTAGCCAGCAGGAAGATAACAGATCTCAAATTACATAGCATTTACAGGTATTTTAACAAGTGTTGAATGAACAGAGTACCCCTTCCTCACCCATAGACTGCAAGTGAACAATTTCTGTTCCTTAACTCAGCAGCTCTTTAACTAGTTGTTCAAATTATCTGCAGATGCCTTTTGCTCAAGGCTCCATTAAGGATGAAATATCCTCTTTCTTTCTGTTGGGTTTCACTTAGGGTGTTTCATCAAGTCTAGAATGAATCTTTAAAAACTACTTCATTGTAACAGACGACAGAAGTAAGCCTGCATACCACAATTGAGCGCATTACTGACATTCAGTAATGACATTCTGTTCAGCAAATCTGGGACTGGGAGGCAGTTCCTAATACAAAGATAGTTAATATATATATATATATATATGTATATATCTCAAAGCTGTATTTTTAAATACAGTCTGCTCTTGAACTTTTTTCCAAAGTACATTACAGACTTAATAAATGCTAAGAGGGTCTACTGTTTAACTGAGGGAGGTAAGTACAGCTTGAAAAATACTGGAGTATCATCATTTCTCCCAGAGTTGGAAATACTGAATTTACATCTCATTGTAATCCATTCATTGGTTTATAGACCTCCAGTTCTCCAGGGAGCATCACAAATTCTGATGATCTCCCTGAGTGCTGGATTTTGCATTTGAATCTCTGATTTACCTGAAAGATGTATTAAGAAACCTCATGTAAGCCAGAGAGTTCTCTATTGGCTACATATCTGAGGAGGCTCAGGAGCACAAGTTATTCCAGCAAGGATATGGAATAAATTATACTCAGTAATTTGCCTCTAGAATAATGTAATTTATACTCAGTAATTTGCCTCTGGAATAATGTATTCATCTGGACAAGTGGCCTTATTTCAGAGAGTGTTTTATGCAGGATATATATTTTACAAGAGAGCAGAATAGATCAAATATTTGGCATAGAGACTTACTTTTATAATCCCTCAACAAAATAGCACTTATTTCAATTTGTGGAGGTTTGCACTGTCAACTGAAAATTTCATTTCTTAACTATCTCTGTGACACCAGTACTTGGATTTTTCACCTCTTCGAATAACTTTTCAAAGAACTTTGACTTTAAAGATAAACCCTAGATTATTGCAGATGGGAAAGGTATTCAGATCTCATTATTTAATCTGTTATGGGTAAGACACAAAGACTTTGATAGTTTGGTTTAGGTAGACACAACTACCCCGACAGTAATGGATAAACGTTTGAATTTTAAAATATGTTCTTCACTTACCACTTATACTCCTTCATGGTAAGATTTTTTCCCTTTTATCTCAGTGTTTTTCTGCCTGAATGATAAGCCTGGGTTTCCTCAGTTCAGTAATGAGCCCATAGTAGGAACAGCAAGCATCCCAACTATCCCTTACTGTTATCCAGTGTTCCTGAAATCTTCCTATGTTTAAAAACTTAAAGGCTCGAGCACTACAGAGCATATACTGAATCCTGCAAATTTAAATATCCTGGATAACATTCAGTCAGTCTGATGAAAACCCCAGATACTTGATGGCCCAACAGAGAGATTAAAGAGTTATAACAAGCAACTTCTGATTTCAAAGGATTCTGGCTATTTTAAGGGCAACATATTGCTGTAGAAGACAAAAAAAAATATTTCAAGAATAGAAGACAGTGAAATTAGAAGTCCTCCAGGATCTTTCACAAACTGCAGCCTTCAGTATGGAAATTTAGAGTTCCTATTTTGACAAAAGTCACTCTTTTTGTACTAGTATGAATACTTTAAAAGGGCAAGGGAGAGACATTCTGATTTCTATGCGCAAATAAAGTTGTCATGTCCAAGCATCCTGTCGGATGATGAGAAAATTAGTTCAGCTAAATCTCATCCTTCTGCTGAAAACTTGCTCAGTCTCCAAGGTTTCACCCTCCATCAATGCTGAATTGCTTGCCTGTATTTCCAGGTTATCTCCATGCAATGTCAAAATACTGCAAACAGCGCTGTTCGTACAGCATCTCTGGCAGCACGCAATCCACAAAACGCTTGAAATGTGGTGCAAAATTTTGTTCACTTGGCATGAGAATTCCTGCCCTCTCTCAGGCCTTCTCTAACCAGATGTTCACATCATTCCTACTGACATTGGTGGGAATTGTGACAAACCCAGAGGAAAAGCCTATTAAAAACAAGTGGTGTTGTATAGCTTATAATATATGCTTCAGTCAGAAAAGGAGAAACTTAGCTTGTTACTTCACATAAGTCATAGGGAACTGGATAAAAGGGGGCTAAGAGAAATCTCTTGCCTGGCTGAAATCTTGGTGTGAATGAACTTGTAGCATGCATGATCCAGAAGAGTTTCTACAAAGTGTTGAATTCTTCAAGCATTAGAAATGTTGTGAAACATCTAAATTAGGTAAAACATACCTTCCTTTCCCTCTGAAGTCTCGGGGGAGAGGCATAACTTCAGAAAGTGTGTTCAGACCATTTAAATTCTACAAGAAAAGTAGAAGTCTTTCCTATTGCAATAATTGGAACAGGGATGCTCACAAAATCCATGCTTTATATTATCTGGAGATGATACTTCATTCTGACATTCTCTGTGTACTTCAGAACATTACCTTAACAAGTATATATATATATAAATTTTTTTGTAAGAGAAAGATTTTTCTGCAAACAGAAATTGATCTGATAAATTTAAATCAATGTACTTCAGTGGTCTCTATATACGGATGCTATGTTAACAAAATATTTATTAATTGATTTAATCAGTTTTGTAAGAGACCTTTAGAATATTATATGAATTAACATAAGTGTATAGAATCCCTTTGATTTATCAGAATCTTCAAGTGCTATTTTTACCTACTCATATATGTGAATGACTTTCAACCCTTAAAAACATTACTTTATACTTTATACATACAGCTGGGTTAGATAAAATACTTTCTCTCTAATATTTAGAGCTGAAGCTAATAAGTAAAATATGAATTTTCTTTTTTGTTCCCATCATTGTGAACAATTGTCTTATTTATTCTACTGTTTTTTTTCTCCATCAGTAAAAAAGCATCCTAGAACAATATAAAGTACAACACAGGAAAAACCCAAAGCAGTATGGAAAATAGAAAAAGTACAATCTTTTTTAACAAAACAGGTCATACCTACTCAGGCTGAGCAATTTCTTTCTCCATGTTTTGTGGAATATAAATGTATATGTATCTACATTGCTAACAAAAAATCAATTATTTTGAGGCACTAATAAGAAAATTTGATTGGACCCTTAATAAAATGAATTTTTGACTAATGACTGAGAAGCCATGTTTTGACTGTGGATGTGACTTCATTAAGTTATTGTAGACCTTTTCTGAAAATTCTTCCTTATAAACAGCCCAAGAATCAATCAGGATCCATTGAAAACTTTAAGTTACCAACTAATAATGGCATTTCTTTTCCATGTGGACTAGAATGAGGCTCTGGAGAGGGCATTTAGAGATTAAAAAAGAATACCTGCTTCATGAAATAACATTTTCCATAGTAATTTCTCCAACCATTTCTTTTTGAAACTTAAAAATTATTGATGTTTTTATTTGAAAATTCCTCCCTGACAGACAATTTGCCTTATCTCTTGAAAAATTATAATGGATATTAACTTTCAGTATTAAAAATGTATATTGGATGTTGCATCTGAATTTGTCTGTCTTCAGGTTCTTTTAACCTTCTCTTTGATCAGCTGGCAAGACAAGTCTCCCTGAGTTGTACACCACCTTAAGAGTGAATTTCTGCTCTCTAAGTGTATGTAAGTGTACCCAGAGCCTTTTTCTGTTGTTTGTTTTCCAGTAGAGAAAAAGAGGATTTGGCTCAGAATTTTGGAAAGGTGCATTCATTACAAGCTAGTCTTGTCCCTTCTCGGCCTCTCTTCAGATACTGTGCTGCTTTTCTCTGAATTGTCAGACCTCACCTTTTTGCTCTGTGAGCCACAGACATATCATATGGCTATCACAGTTGTAAGCCAACACTCCTTTTCAATCCCATTCTCTTTCCATAGGTAATTCTAGCTCCCTGATCTAAATTACTCAGTCTTTTCTTTACCGTGTTTTTGTTCAACCCACTTTGGACAAAGTTCCTCTCCTGAGATTCTTGCTCCAGCACCATTGTCTGTGCAAATTGTAGGTTTTAGGTCTATGAAATCTCGTCTCAGTATTAGCTCATTTTCACCATTTCCTGATTACAGTTTCCTTATCTAGCCAGCACAAGTATCTGTCTATTCACCTCTTGGCTAAGCAGGTTTCAATTACCCAAACTTTGCTCAGCTCCTTTCCCTGGCAGAGCTGGGAAGACTTCATGTTCTAAGGCCGTGGCACCCACTGGAGCTTCTAAAGGAGTAGGCCACAAGTATTTATTTTCTAGCAGATGTATATTAGTGATTGTTTGCTTGATAAAATAGCTTCTACTTCTAGAAATATCTGGACAGTTTTTTATGAGCTGTATCCCAGACTTTTGTCCTGAAGATTTCAGGTAACTGTTAGAATTTGACAAATTTTTTAGGAACTGGTAATAGTTGATTGTAGCAGACAGGAATTATTTATGTTACTGTAGTGATATCAATTCTATTAATCCCATAGTACAAAAGCCCAAAGCACCAAAGTAGATTATATATCATCCCAATCAGAAACACTTAATCCATATGCTTTAAAGACCCATCTGACTCAAGAGAGGTTTACAAAAACTGTTGGCAATGTTTAGTTTCATCAGCAATTACACACATTTTGTTTCAATCTCCAGCATGGGAGTATAACTGCTCTGTGAAAGTTTAAAGCTTGACCTTCATTAAGCATCTGGGGTAAAATAATTGAAATGTCTGAGATTCATAATATGTCTGGCATGGGATTCTTTCCTTCTAACTTAAACCCCTGCAAAAGATGTCTAGTGTAAGCTAATATTTTAACATCCATCAGTAATCAACAGAGAGAGACAGCATCTAGTAATTCATCCTGTTTACCCAGGACATCTACCTGAGGAAGGATCAGGTCACCCTCTAGCAAACTCCACATTCAATCCACCAGCTGCAGATGTAGACCACATAAGACTAAATGCCTACATTACAAGAGCTAATAAAGTGAGATGAATCATACTCTGAAAATATAAGAGGATAGATTTATGTTTATTCTTTATTGAAAGAGACTTTTTATAACACTGAGATATCTCTTTGATTTGTGACAATTACTATAGTTTTAAATCCTATATTCTGAGGCAATTTCTGTATTAAAAGATATGTTATTCTGATGCCATAATTTAACAAAGGTATTTCATTTGCAAATGTTCTTTATCAAGGTACACAATTTCTCCCACTAAGGAATTCATATCTGCTAGATATTCAGCAGTAAAACTGCTGGGACTGAGGAAGTGGCATTTAGCTGGAAGAAATGAAATCTTGAGTATGCAAATGGGTCATGGATGTTCATTTGTTCTGAGCCTTGCAGGAAGCGTGTCTTAATACAATACTGCACATACTCGGGAATGACCCAGAATAAAATATTTGTGCATTTACTCATCTGTGCAAGTTAGGATTTCACCAAAACATCAGAGAAGTTAAATCAGACAGAGGAATAACAGCAGATTATGAAAATCATAAAATTATTGGGAAAATGCTCTGTTTTGACAATTCAGGGACAATTTTGGGTTGTTTTATGATGACAGCAACCTGTAGCTATGAAAAACGCATTCATTTGTTCTCAATGTGAGGTTAATCTTGTAAAGCTGGAAGAGTCTTTATAAGTAAGGAAGGGACTAAAGTGGCATAAATGTATAAGTGGTTGCCCTCCCTCTCTTTAAAGATTTGCAGATTCACAGTCTGGTTGACCGAGAGCGAGTATCTAGGGGGGAAAACAGCACTCAAGTCCTACACTCGTATTAATTCAAAAATAGCTGCACAGCATTTCATATGAGGCATTCATCTATCCTTTAATTTAAACTGTTCATTATCATTAAAACCATTGACACTGATATGTGCACAAACACAAAAGATAATAATTTTGAAATATGTCATGTCAAATGTTTCTGTTTACAGATAGACATAATTCAACCAAAAGGATATTTTTATTACTTTGGGAAATGCTTACAAATTTCAGTATGCAGGTTTCTGCTGTTATCATAATATACACTGCTGTATTTTTACATTACAGCACAGATCAGTAGGCACAATCTTGAATGCAGTTTCATGAAACCAGAAATGTAAATTTATTTCAATATTTTGAGGTTAATGATACTTTTCTGTGCCCTGTTTTCTTGCCTATCTAACTTGTGTTTTGATGGGCACAGACAAGTCCCAAACTCCAGAGAACTGTTCAAATGACTCTAACCATTTTAGGAAAGGAAAGTCGTTGTCAGTAGGCAAATGAAGAGAGCAGTTGTCATGAGATAGTGATGGCTGCTGAAGGAGCCCTGGTCAGGGGTAACAACTGAAAATCACATAAATGCATAATAATTGGCCTCACTGGCTGGAATAAATGAAAATTATTAAAACAATTTCTGCCCGAACTCCTTTTGATATTTATATCTAATTCACCGTGGAATACACTTTTTAACTTGTTTTAATGAAACAAAAATGTTCATTTCAAAGAGATAAGCACTTCAGATTTTAGAAATAATACATAAAGTGACCATTTATTCCTCTAAATGCCTAGACTTTTGAACAGGTGATTCTGTGTTGGAAAAGAAATCATTTGTCTGTAATAGTCATCTAAGTGCCAAAGTATATTGAAATACTCAACAAATATCAAAACTCCCAAAATGCTGACTACAGAGCTACTGAAAAATTGTTATTGAAGATGCAGAGTAATCCTACTTTGCTGGAGATGCAGACAAAGGGCAGACATGCCATAAAAACAGAACCAATCTCTGATCTTATAAGACAAGCTATTTTCCTCAGGTCCTAACTGAGAAATTTTGCTAGGCTGAGAAGCATCATGGATACCTATGCATAAAGAAGAACACTTTCATTTGCCAGTATGATCACACCAGCACTTATTGTCATGGAGATATCAGTAATGAAATAAAAGGCCTTTTTTCTCAAGAGAAATATGTTATATTGTGGGTTTCAGAAACAAGTCTAGAAGGTGGCATGTTCCGATGCAAACAGGTGTAAAATTTAAAAGTACATTTTATATATATTTTAAGCCATTATTCCTTTTGAAGCAGAAGTCATGGAAGAAGCAGATGGAGGGTCTTGGTCATTACATATTCTCACAGGTGAATTTCATCTGCTGAAGACAAACATGGGTCTTCAAGGAAAGATGCTGTATATCTGTTCTTGAGAATGAACAGAACAATGGATTCAGGGTTATTATTGCTATTTCAATTTGAATAGGCATTTCCGCCAATTGTGTTTTGTAAGAATATCTTACCAATTAATCCTAATGCTTGACTGTGTGAAAACTACTAGTTCCTGTAAGTGCAATATTATAGAAAGTGTACTTTTGAAAGAGGCAATATCAAGATTTTCAAGATTTTCATAGTTAGTTACTGCAGTTACTGTTAAATCATTTTGGAGTAACTATGTTTTTATGAGAAAATGGAAGTCCATGTATTGTGTGCTCCTACAATTTGGTCCTGCAAAATGAGGGGAGACCTCATTTTGGTTTTCCAGTACTTAAAAGGCAATTCGTAAAAATTAGGTAGAGCAACTTTTTACATGGGCAGATAGTGATAGGACAAGAGGGGGATGGTTTTAAACTAGGAAAGAAGAATTTTATATTACATGTGAGGAAGAAATTATTTAATCAGAGAGTGGTGAGGCACTGGAACAGGTTGCCTAGAGAAGTTCTGGATGCTCCATTCCTGGGAGTGTTCAAGGCCTGGTTGGATGGAGTACTGAGCAGCCTCATCTAGTGGGTGTCAGGGCTGTTTATAATGGGGAGGAGCTGGAACTAGATCTTTAATATCCCTTCTAACCCAAGCCTTTCAGTGATTCAGTGATTCTTCTGATTACTTTTACCCGTAACAAGAAATGACTGTCATAGCATGGCCTCAAAGGCAGTGTCTGTGTAAACAGTTAACAGTTCATACTCTGTTATCTGTGGATAAGTCTCTTTTCTCAGTTCTGCATGGCACATCAGCCCTTCACGTTGTTTAGCTTCTAACTCAGCACAGCATATGTGCGTAGGTTTAATATTAAGCATACCTTGAGACACATTTAGACCCTCAGTCAATTAAGAATTACATACGACTTATTTGCTATGTCAAGCATGGGCCGAAGTGCTTTGCCAAGCTGAGATCTAGTATCTAGAGCGAAAAAAGATGTTAAAGTTATTCAAGGTACGAGGGGAGAAATAACATGACAATTTTTTTTCACATATGATACAACTGCTAAACTTGGCTTCCTTCAGTTTTTCCTATACCTCTTCTTTCCTAAAAGTAATCTTTCTTTCCTTTCCCCATTTCCCCATCTCTCATTTTACTTTCTCAAGCTTCCTGTTTCCCTGTTTGCAGCCTCTGCTCTCAGTCTTGCACCCACATTCCTCTTACACACATTCACCACATGTGTGCTCTTCCCTCTTACCCAGGAGGAATGCAGCACAGTGCTGGGATGCTTAGGATGATGACTGAATAGACTGGCCAAACTACATCCTAGCTGCACAGATCACCCCTGAATTCAGAGGGCCTTGATTGGAATCTCTTTCTGGCACAGATCTTGCCCCTTCATTATAGTTACCCATTAACATGTCACTGTTGCTTCTTAACTGTCTGTCACTAAATCAAAAAGTAGCATAACAGCAGTATAAGATAACAATTACCAGGACTGGAAGGCTACTAGGACGTAAGACTGTTAGGATGCCTTATTTACTTAAAGGCATCAGAGTGAAAAATTCCTTATAGAAACTATTCCTTAGTTACTTCCACAAAAATTAAACTTTTATTACTTTTTTGGGCATGACAATACCAAGCTTGAATAAAACATGACAGTGATGCAGTGGACAAAGATAAATACTGTTGCACTGAAAACTGGAAAAGTTGTCTAGAAGGCTTAGTGAGATGAACTCACTCTGATTCTCCATAGGTTCCCTGACACCACTCAGTTTTAGTGCACTAAAATTAATCACTGAAATTAACTACTGACACATGCCTACTACATCCATAGGTGCATCAATCTTGATTGTTTCCTCCTCACTTGGTATTACGTAAAGAGTTCTCACACAGTCTGTTTTATCACCACTTGCAATGGACTGTGGGTTAGTTCTTATTACAAAAAGAAAAAAACAGGTGCAAAGCATACTTCAAAGGTACTTTTAAGTACAGACAAACAATAAATTGTTAATTAAAAAAAAATAAAATTAAATTTAAAAAAAATAAAATATTCCCCATAGGGGGATAGCATATCTTCAGGATTTACCTGAAAGATAGTTTAAAGCTGTGATGCACTTAGGAGACAAGGATTAATATGAAAAAAAAACAAAAAAAAACAACAAAAAAAAAACAAAAAACCACCAAAAATCAACAAAACAACCATAGGTTTACATAGGTTTATGTAAATAGTTGCTAAGGCTGAATCTACTGTGCATATCCAGAAAGTGATGTAGAAGTCCAAAACTGCAATCCTGATTAATTTTATGTATTATATTTCATAAGCACCTGTAAGATATTTTAATAACTTAGGGAAAAAAAAGGAAATAAAACCACATATATTTACTGTCTAGTTTGCAGTACAGATGATAACAAAATAATGAAGAAGTGCAGTTTGTGTTGCATTCTAGGGCTAGCACTCTCATCTGTGTGGCAACTGAACTGACAAGGGATTTGTTTGGTCTGGTACTCAGGTAGCAGGTGTCCTGCAATAGGTATGTTTTCATCACCAGAAAAATGGACAAGTGAGCTTTCTTCATCTGTCTTTTCCCTCGGGTCTAGCAAATTTATTTTAAACCCTAAGGAATCAAGCTTCACCTTTCACTCTCATCAGTTAACACTGAGCAAGATGGTTGCTCTCACTGTGTATGGCTGAACGGACACTGAAAGTCTAACACAGGCCTTCTTCCCTACATGTTTTGTTCTACTTTCCTCCACTTTGGTGCTTTTGGCTCCTCTTTTTCAGTTCAAATTCCATTAATCCATTCTCTTTTCCTGGCTCACCACCAACATACACATTATCCATTTTTTTCTTGAACCATATTGAATGTCTCTTGTCAAGCTCTACTGCAAATTCGTCCTTTCCCTTCAATACCTTCCTAGAGACCTTGCTCTACCTTAACTGAATCCCCAGCCTATGGTCCCATATGACTTTTCACCAGTTTTAATCTGTATCTCAAATCTCTCCCTTTTCGTGCCTTCTGTTTCTGCCAGAATTTTGCTCTGCTTCCAAGAGATCATAGGCAACAAAAGTCATGACCTTCATTCCTCACCTTGGCATACATTTCTATTTTCTTCCCCTTTTTACAAAGGTTGCACTCTTTTCTGTGATGGACATTGACGTTTCTCTTTTACTCTCTCCTCCAAATTCCATCCTCATGCCCCTGTTCTATTCCAGCTCCTCACATCCTTTGTTCCCACAGACAACCTCTCTATTACTCTTCTCCTTACCTTCACACCCTATTTTGACTTTCCCCTCATGGTCCAATATGCTTTAGATGCTCTAGTCTTAGAAGATGTCACCTTTGACCTTTTGTTCCTCTCCAAGTGCAGCCTTAACTCCCTGCTCTATTTCATTGTAAATCCATCAAATAACTTGTTTACAATGAGAATTGGTAATTCTTCTCCTCCCTTTTCAACCCATACCCTCCAACCCAGCCTTTTTCCCCCTACCCTGTGTGGAAACTGTTCTTGTCAGTTTCACCCTCAAACCCTCTTCCTGGCCATTCTTGTTTGCTCTCTTTGGCAAGTCTACCATCTTTTACTCAGCTACCTGCCCTTTTCTTTATATAAGATGACCTGCTCCCTTCTCATGATATTATCTTCTTACTAGTCTTCTTTTTTGTTCATGCTTTTGTCACATCCTATATAAATCCACATCAAATTTCTTCCCCACACAGGAAGGACTTACAAAATGGCTGCTCTTCATTTAGATTTATATTACTCATGTAAGAAAATAAATTGCGAAGGTGTTCAAACACATGCCTTCTTTAACTTAGACTGCTTTTTTCACTTCACAAGAAACTGATGGACCTCTAGTTGCTTGTGGACCCCTAGCTTCTTTGCAAGTTGAAAAGGCTAAGCAAGATCCTTAATTATTTCTAACACATACTTCCTAATAACACTTTTCTAGATCACTGGGTCACATTTTCATCTCCATTTGGCTGAAGCATACTATAAAAAAATGAATAAATAACACATATTGTAGGCAATCCAAACATTGCCTAAGTTTTCTAACACTTTTAGCAAAACCTTTTCAAGATTAATTTCTCAACATCTTCTCACTCAGTTATTCCCTTCATACACACAAATACACACAGATCAAGTCCTTCATCACCTTTTATCTAGCTTACTGCAATCCTATTTTCTCCATCATTAATAAACACTGTTGTTCCTATAGGATTGCTATAGGAAAGACCCTCTGCCAGCTCAGTGCTTTCCTAATATTTTTTCCTTCTCTTTGTCTCTTCTCTTGCTTGACACAGTAGATGTAATAGCAACCTGTGAACACTCTTCCCCCTTTCCATATTTTGCTTTTTTCAATTTTCTATTGATTATTGGCTGCTCAGCAAGGACTTCTTGTCCTTTCGTTCCATTTTCAAACAAGCTTTTTTCCCCCTCTAGCTGTCCTTCATGGTTGCCTTAACATCTGCAGATACAACTTTTCCTTTACTAATTCTCCATTCCAGATTTCACCACTTTTCTGTAAAAAAAAAAAAAAAAAAAAAAAAACAAACAAAAAAACAACCCCCCCCAAAAAAAACCCAAACAAACAAACAAAAAAAACCCACACACTTGAGAATGTATTTTAGCACTTCATTACTATAAATATCATGCTGTTGTTAAAAAAAAAGCATTAAGCTGGCAGTCACAGCTGTATTCCTCCATCTATGTCCATCTACCTGTAAGTATACACTGTTTCCTGTTTTATGGTAAAATTGTATGCTCTTTAGGGCAGGGACCAGCTTTCTCCTGTGTGTTTGCACATTGCTTAATACAGTGATGTCCTGGTTCATGACTCCTACGTGGACAAGTAAATAATAATGATAATATCTCCACTCTTCTTTCTACAGAGCTCACCCACTGAGCTGACGGCTTAAATGAAACCCAGGGTGATTAATAATGCATTCTTTTACTGACTCTTACACGTTATTATTCTTGTCACCTGTCAGGACCCACTTTGAGGGAAATCTGTTGTTTTCTGATGAAAAAGGGAGTGAAAAAAAGAGACAATTTATTTTGCCCATTTCTTCTGAAAAAAACCAAAAAACCTAAAAATGGGTGACTCATAGTGACAGTCAGGGAAGAATTAACCCCCACTCTTGGAAAGTAGTCCCATAAGTTGCCAGAGTTTTGAGGGATTGTCACGATAACCCCCAAATATTATGTTAGAAATACAGCTTTTAGCCTTATTCCAGTACTAATTAGGGCTTATTACTAAATGGACATTTGCCTGCTGAAAACTAAACCAAAAGACCAACAACCCATTTCTCATAGGCTACTGAACCGTAAGTAGAAGATAATACATTTTGGTTCCTATCAACCTGTGCCAGATTTGAAGCAATGACTTAGAGGTGAGAAATTCAACATCTTATTATCATTCCCCTGAGTGAAATAGTTCTCAAATCATAGGATGAAAAGAAGAAGGGAAAAATGAGGCCTTCCTGGTGTGAGTTCAAGGTCTGCATGAACTTTGAATTTCATAGCTTTTTCTCAATCATTAATTTAGCTCAACTTTAGTACACTTTAAAGTCTTTAAATTAGATGACTGAAAATCCCAATGACCAAATTGAAAAGATGTGAAAACAATTTCAAAAGGAAGGGGAGGGGAGTTGCTACTCTTGCTCCTGTACACCCATCCCCCTTCCATTTTCCTTTGTCACAACAAGCTCAATGAGGGAGATCAGATTAAATATGATTGCCTACTATTCTGCCTAGCTGACAGCTCACCTATGGTGCTTTCAAAAATAAATGTTGTGGCTGGGTTTGTACAAGCTTCAAATGTCTATTTGACCTTTAAATGTTTTATTTGGTTTTGTCGATTTTTCCTTTAATACTTTAAAGTTTTTTAGCTAGGGAAAATTGCCAGCATAGTTAACTACACAAATGGAGCAATTTGCATATGGATGCTTTTGAGACCCTCAGCCTGATCTTTTCTATCAGTGGACTGATAGAAAAGTTATTGATGGATTGCAATGAAAAAAATGCACATTTCAGCTGTTAATAAATGGGTCTTAGGAAAAAAAATGCTAACAGATTGCCAACTGGTACCACAGAAAGGATAGCTAAAGAATAAACATAATGCAGTCTAATTCATTCTCACTAAACTTTAGACCTTTTGCTATAATTCTTTATGTAAAATTCTCAATTTTTTTTTCCTTGACCATTAATACTGATAATTATATCTGTATTTCTTAAGAATATTATGAGTTGCCATTTTTGCATAGTAGCAGATTGAATTTATTCACCTTACGGATATATTATTATCACAGATAATAACTGCAGCATGATAATTATCATTAATTATTCATTTGGATTAAGAGGCAAATAGGCTTGCATTCAAGGGTCTTCCAGAGCAGTGTTCATTGTTCCAGGGCCCTGTGTGCCAGTGTGACTAATTCGTACTCCTTTCAGTGCCACTGTTGACATCTGACCGGTCCCATATGTATTTATTTCAAAATATTATAAAAGGAATAAGTGCATCATTTCAGGACATAGCCACTAAAATAGACATATGGTTCTGTTCTGCCCTCTGAGTGAGAATAAGCAATTTTCTATTAGAGGAGATGCTCACAGAGTATCATTTCAATAGATCTGTATGTATGCCCTATCTTTGCCTTCCTGTGCCACCCCACTTAAGCTTATATAAGGTAATATATTTACATAATAGCTTTTAGCACAAATAATAACACATGAAGCTGTACAATTTGTCGTTCACTGAACATAGTATGTAGTCAAACTGATTTTAACCCATCCTGAAGCTGAACTAGGTTTAATGTACAAGGATCTTCTAGTGCAAGGTTAGAAAAATCTAAGAGAGGAAAAATATTAGTAAGAAGAGGAGTATGGTTGATGAAAAAGGGACAATAAATAATATAAATGCTAATTCCTTTCCGTGGCTTTCACCCAGTACTTATTAGCAAACCTCTCTCTCTCTCTCTCATTCTCTCTCTAATCTTTGCTTCATATCTAAAAAAATGTCTTGAAGGTAGTAACACGATCATCTGAGGACCAACATGACAGCTCCAATATTCACAGAGTGATAAATGTCAGTCTGGCTTTTATAGCTCTGAGGCTGCACTTATATATGCCCTCTGTGACTTACCATCTTTGCCTCCACAGATGATTCCTTTTTATTGTTAATATGTCAGCATGGCTCCAGTGCTATTCAATATGAATTGCTCTGTAATAGTCTGGAACCCTCCTTCTCTAACCAGTTTTAGTTTGTTCCACTGTTTCCAGGCTTAATTTTAAGGTCACGTCCCTAGTGTTCTGCAACAAAAGCAGCAGATTCCATGTGGAGCAGTATGTGCTTTATCAGATGTAAACACAGGACAAGGAAAGAAGATGCAGAGACAGCAAAAGGAAATAGTGAAATTTTATCAATGCTAGTGAAATATATTATGAGCATGCCAGGTAAAGACTGCAAATTTCAACAGGGAAAAAAAGAGACCATCAGGGTAGATTTTTATTGTAACAGTAATCCCTTTTTGCACTCACATGCACCCACCAATATATTGTTGGCAGGGAGATGTATGTGAGGTGGAGAAATACAAAGGTACTTACGTCAAGAGTGATAATAGACAAAATATGCTTGCAGTTGTACCCTTCAAAATATGCACCAAGAAAACACTTAGAAATTAGAAAGAGAGGGGACAGCAGAGTTTCCCAGCCTGCCTGTATTAGACTGCCTGGATAGAGACACATCCATTATAAAACTGACAGCAAGTGAAGTTTTCAGCCAGGGAAGAGGGAAAGAACTGCTTGCTTAGAGGGGGGTAATGCAAGCTGGGGGCACAGGATGAGTAGTCTGCAGAAAAAGGTCCACCATTTGTATTTTGGAAACATCTAAAGACCAGCAACGAGTGGAGACATTGTCCCAATGTTTCCTATGAGTCCTGGCACTGCAGAAGAATTCCTCTTCCAGCTACCAAGTAAAAGAGGTCAAATTACATTAATACATGAGGGCACAACTGACATGTTGAACTGGAAGAAAAAAAATTCATTTTACTAATGAAGGGAATAGGAGCTTGATCTCTGCATTTAGCAAAGTTGTGATATTCAAGATTTTTTGTCCAAACACCTGTTCATTCATAGAGTAGAGAATAATAGGGAAGATTTTATTAATTGTTGACCACTTTTTGGGGAGCTAGGGAAAAGACTGGAAAACAAAAGTAGCACAAAATTATTTAGACTTAATTCTAAAGTGCAATATTATACAGCAATACACACCACCACCACTTTGGTAAAAAATGTGCTGCTGTTGTCTGCAGGTATCCTCCAAAACATGTCAACAGCAGAAGTCCAAAGTATAGCTTCTTTCAGTATAACTTGTGCAGCTTGGTGTTGAATCCCAGCCAGTGCCAGAAGGAAAATAATGTTTTTCTTGAAGTCTCTTATTCTGCACAGAACTTTTAAGCCATAATGGTTATGAACTTGGAAGAAGTGCAATTTTAATTCATTAAGTGATTTCATTCTTATAAATAAATCAGCAGCAGTTTTTAGCATTCAAGTTTGTCAAGAATACACAAATGGGTGTGAAAATCTCAGTCTCTTTCTCTCATGTATTTTTTGGTTACAGTTCATTGTTTGTTACCAAAATAGCTGAGTCCCTATAGTTCTTTCCTACAATGACCCAAATTTATGCATCTTTCCTTCAGAGGGATCTACTAAATCAGAATGGTGGCATTATAAATAAGTAAGTTTTCAAATGTTCATCATCATTGAAGACTGTCTCTACTCCAGAGCCTTTTTAGGTTTTTTGCCATTATTTACTCAATTTTAAATCCCTTTTGAAAAGCAAGAAAAGATAACTGTCTCTTTTACACTGACTTCCTCATCAGCAACCTCCATTAAACAAAATATTTTGTGCTTTAAGAAAAAAAGGATTTTCATCACAATTATTAAAACCCAGATAAATCCTTATTAATTCCTTAAAAGAATGAATAGCTAACTACAGTTCTTAATGGAAGTAGTTCATTATCTTAATTAGTAAGTTCTAGAGTAAGTTTTATAAAATCAATTATTTTTTCATCTCTTAGAATGTCAGAGCATTTTACTCTGGGTTTCTGAGAAGTCTGGTAGTACTACTATGTAACCCTCCTCAAAACAGGAGTGATTTTATTTCAAAGGTTGGCATAAATGTCATAATTACATACAGTATTTGTATGAGAAAACAAAGTAGATCAAAGAGGTGACAGAGAAGAGACAAACAGCCACAGCAACAGAGATTTCATGCTTAGAAAAGGAGCCAAAATAAACTATATTTGATCTCTGTTAACACTATTATAATTTCACCACAAATAATCTCTGGCTCTGGTGTATTACTTCTAGTCCTCCTCAGGTACTGGGCTGTCTGTAAAAGCCACTTCTGTCTGATTCTGTCATCATTCTGTTCTGCTGCTGCAGCACCAAATGTGTGGCAGGCAAATGCACTCTTGATCTCTCTGAGGATAATTTTAGTCATATCTAAGTTGGCAGCACATGAGTGAACTAGAACAGATGAATAACAAACTGGGAGTGACTGGACATAATTGAATATGGAATTTTCCACATCGGCAAGCAGAGAAGAAAAAAAAGTGGCCAAAAGCTGACTATATCCCAAAGTTACAAATACTGACATTTTGAGAAGTCTTCTGCACAAGAATGCATCATAATGTTATTTTTTTTTTCTCCTTATGTTCTGATCAAGCCCATTAGAAGAGGCTTCTTGACTGTTAGGTTGGGTTGGGGTTTTTTTCAATTTATTTATGGAAAGATATTTTTACAGGCTAACCCAGTTAAGCTTGACAGCTTGTTTACAATAGGACCCAGAAGACACATTACTCTATGCACAACAATATAAATATACATTTGAGATGCACACTTATGCTCATAATATTTGTTAAATGTCTGAAGTGCATAGTGATCATCTATCCAGAATGATCTAACTCTACTTAAATATTATGAAGGTAGAGAGATTGTTTAGTTTGATAGGATGAGAATGGTATTATCATAATTAGCATTTAGTGTTTTATAAAAATGCATAACAGTTACTTTCTTAAAAGTTAGTAACAATCTGATACAAGAGGTTTAAACATCACAAAATCAGAACAGTGTTTTATCTCTGTTTGCATATTTTCAATTTGGACAACCAGACTTCCTCAAACTGAAATCAAATTAGATAATTGACCATTTTCTTAACTGAACCCACATCTACCTTAAAGATTAGTGTGGACAAATAGGTATGGATTTAGAGATCAAAACAATACTTGCTGAGAACCTGGAATTCATATTCACCATGGCAAAGGGGCTTGCATTAGTCCTGGGATATACAATACAAGATCTACTCTGAGTTTCTTCTCTCTGGAAGAATCTCATGGCTGCTTCGAGATATGGCTCTAACAACTTGGGAATCACTCCAAAAGAGCTCCCCTGAGTGTGGCAAAAGGGCTGACAAAAACAGGACTCGGAGTAATTAATGACATCTTTCAGTAAAATTATACTCCCAAATCCAAAAGGAGTCAATACAAATAAAAGCTCAGTCTGCTCTCCATCTGGAAGCCCAGGAGAGATCTGAAAGCAGTACTTTGTATTTTCTTACGCCAAATCAAGATATCCTTTAAAAAATTAACACTATAGGTATTTATTAATATTTTGTTTAAATGTCTTCATTTTAAAACTGCAGTGTGATTTCACAGGTGAATCTGCTGCCCCATTCAGATTATTAACACTGAGAAGCACTAAGACACTCAGTAGCAGCTGCAAAATGCATTGCTTCTTAGCCTTGTTTGCTACTGCCTTAGAATACAGCAGTAGAGAAAATATCTCAAAGTTTGTTCTGTAATTAAAAAAGGATTGTCCATTGCCAGAACACAGAGCTATGCTGGAAGTTCATTTTTCTCCATCTGTGCAGCATGAAACTTTAATTGTGAAACAGCTTTAAAACGTCCTGTGGCATAACCTGAAAGGAAATGAGCTAAAGTGTGGGATGGAGAGCATTTACACATAACTTTAGAATCTGCCCCTAGCCTCCAAGAGTGATGGCTGCATTACAGATGATAGGTTAGAAAAAGCTGTTAGTCCTCCTCATATTTCCTAATCAAACTTCAGTTCCCACTTCTTTTCAGAAGAATACTGCTCTTTCCAAGCTATCTGATAGTGCTTCTGCTATTCCTAACTGTTGCTTAGTTCCCTCTATCCTCAGGAATGACTGTTGTTTAATATAATGAAACAGAAAAATTCCAAGGGATTTTTTTGGGGGGTCAGGTGCTCAGTGCATAACTACTCCATCTATTTTATCATGGTTTGCAGTCCTCTCTTTTGTGATCACTTTCTGCCAGTATTTATGGATTTAATGCATCCTGGCAAAAATATACCAAAGAATAGACTTGCACAGTACTTACCTGAATATTCATGGAGGAGGAATTTAAGGGTAGAACAGCTTTGAAATTCAGAGCTTTACATACTCGTTCTGTCAGGGCAAAATGCTGTGTTGAATCACAATGATTTCAGGCTTCAATTAAAAAAAACCACCCAGTACTGAGGTGTACAACCAGCTGGCTTGATGTGTATGGGGAGCATCTCCAGGTGCTCCTGAGTTGCATACCTTTGTGGAGGCACTCTTGAGGGCTCCCATATCTTCACAAGGTCCTGGAGCTTTGTACACACACACTTGTCAACACCCACGACCAATTGCAGGGTGTTACGTGTCATGTTGAGACTCTCTATACCTAGGGATGGAGAGCAGGGTTTGAGTTCCACATTGCCACAGCCCACATGCTTTCTGTCCTAAAATGGTGCCCGTTCAGAGAGCACTCAGCTGTCACTGCAAAGCACTGAGCTGTGTAGTAGGCACAAACTACAAGCCACTAGATTTTCACAGGATATTGCACATGATTTTTCTAGCCACGAGTTAAGTTGTCTCTAAACAATCAGCACCCAAGGAATCCCAAAAATTATTTTGTATTATGAGAACATTCTTAGTGATGAGTTCATAGTGTTTAAAAGTTCATTAGAAAATTCACTGAATAATTAAGGAAATAGTGATCTCTTTGTGGCTATTTCATGAGCAGAAAGAAAGGTTAAATTCATGGGATAAATTATTCATTGTGAGTTATTCACTCAGCTTTAATAGTTTGTAATTCTGTAAAGAGCTTTGCTTAAGAAATGCACTATATAAATCAATCAATAGCCCTAATAATATGCAAGAAGGATTTTCCCTTTTGTGATCTCCTTTTCAATAAATTGTAGCCCCTTGACACTTCAACTACCATCATATGACCATTCTTCTCAGCTCCACTGCCTCAGCCTGTCTATCACTGGGCCACAGCTGTGACGTTCAGACACCCAGCCTCCTTCCTCCTCACAGCAGCTTAACTCATTTCACTTAAGGGTCTCTCAGCGTCTTCATGTACTTTTAGCTTCTCCTTTATATATCTATTTTGTTAAGAACTCAAGCAAGCACAGTTGCACATACACTCAGACCCAGGTGTTTTGTTATATTGTTTGGCCACACCACCAATATTTTGGAAACTGAAATTCATGACATAGGCCTCATGCTCCAAAATCAGCTACCTTCTCTGCAGCCATATGGTAAAGATGTTGAAACAACCTGCATCTAATGTCCCTCCAAATTCTTGTGTCATGCCTGCAGTGCTTAAGTGATTGATGGTTGGAGGAGACACATCTAGGTTTGAGTAAAGCTGCAGCAACACATGCTTCAGGGAATGGCATCAGCCTGAGAAAAGTGCCTGGGTGATCTGTTGGCTTGTCCTGCCCACGCTGGAGTATTTGCTGTCACAGCCTTAGTCACCCCAAGTAGTATCCATTGAATCAAGATTAAAGGGAGTGTGAGTATGTATACACACACCAAATCACGGCACAGCACATAACCCTTAGGCATAAACAGTTTTACTGCTCTGGGTAGCCTATTTACTTCTTCTGTCCTCTGCTCCAGCCCTTGCTAATTCACAGGAGCCTGACACTACTGCTCCTGAAAAAAACTCCCATTAACTCGTGTGGGCAGAAGCCCAGCCCTTCTAACTTTCTATTTGTGTTCAATCCCTGTCAGATACAGATCCTTTGTAACTTTCATCTCCTTTTTCCTCATAGTGTAATCCTCATAGGATCTTTCAGATGCCTCCTTTGTGGCAGTCAGACCATCCCTTTTTCCATACAGAGGTCATTTGAAGTCAGCAGGACTGACTGAGGCTGAGGTGTTTGCTGATGGAAAAAATTGTGGAAAGCAAAGTTAGCAACACTTTTGTGTCCCATTTTCAACTCCTCTCTTATGTCCTTTTGGTTTAATTGGAGCAACTTGACACTCTGTGTCATCCTAAATTTGGCTACATGGGAAGGTATTTTTCTTCTCCTGGAGAGGAAACTCAATACTGAGGCACAGGAACAGGCTGCCCAGAGAAATTGTGGGTGTCCCACCCCTGGAATTCTCCAAGGCCAGTTGTGAGCCACCTGGTCTAATTGGTGGCATTCTTGCCTCTGGCAGAGGAGGGGTGATTTTTAATATCCTATGTAACCCAAGTCTTTCTATGTTTATATGATTAATAGGCACACACTTACGTTTCCCAGCTAATTATTTTTCTCTTCAGCTGCCTAAAGTAAAATTTACTTTTTATGACTGGAATTAAGTCAATAATTCTTCAATAAAACCCTTGAAAAATTATGAATATTGACAATTTAGATTATTTTGAAGTATAATTGGATACATTGAATCCAATAGGTTGGACTTGTTGTATGGAAAATATCAAATATTTATTGATTATTTAAGTATTTATTTGATTATTATAAAAATTCCTCTTGAGGGACACTTCAACCCTTATATTACTGATTCCAAACATACTCAGAAAGTGCAAAGATAATTGAGACGTGGAGCTAACTCATTCTTTGTATCACTGTTTCAGTTTGAACTAATTTTCCTTTACTGTGTATGTGTGACCTGCATCAAGTAACTCAGATGAGAACCTTTAAACTTTCCTATGGTCCCTCTAACAAATCTCCTGCACAGTTAAATATATCTTGGTTTTTTGAAGCCTGTTGGCTACTTATCATTTTCTGTTGACTAAAAATCTCAAACTGATCTTCAATGGCTTATACTTTGATTTTCTTAGCATCCAGTTTGAAGTTTCTCAGTCCAATTTTTGGGAGGACAGAGTAGCATCCCTTCATACAGCACAATGCTCAAGCTCTGAATAAAACATAGATGTTGGACTTCCAAATTGTTGGAAGAGTGATTGAAGAAGCATGGAAGAAGTAAAGAGTTAGATTCACTTCTTGACCTATGAGGAAACAAGAAACTTAAAGGAAATTATCAGATAATTGATTAACACTGTTTATCCATAGAATAAATGAGGATGGCATTCTGTGGAAACAAATCAGGTTACAGATAATACTATTAAAGACGGTACGATAAGGTATCTCCACCAGAAGGACTGATAGATTGTATGTGCATAAGTAGCATTAACTGTGTTTCCCTTTGAAGTTCTTCAGTTGTGATGCCATTCTTTGTCTATAAAACTCTCATGTTAATATTTGCCCTAATATTTTTTTGATTATTTCTTTAAGGCAGATCCTTGTGTTCAGTCCTCTAACAAAGAAATAAATAAAAGGACCCATTTTCGTTCTGTCTCAGCAACCTATGAAACAGGCAGGTAGAAAAGGTAATAGGTCCTTTTAAAAGTATATACAGAAAGGTTAGTCAGGAAGGTAGATGTACTGCTAGTGAGGGAAAAAATCTGACCCCAGAGAATCTGAGTTTAACCTTTTAAGCATTCCTCCTACTGATATTTGTGAACACTACCATGAAGAGTGGTTCCCTGCATATTTGTACCATTCCTGTATTATATATAGTTTTAATACCCCACAAAATAAGAGTGCTGAACCATGTCTCCTATTTTATTGTGCTACTAAACCATTATGAATTAAGTATGACAGATGCCCTCCTTTTCTAACTACAGAAGTTTTTTTCCCATCTCAGTCACAGAGCATTTCCATTAAAAGCTCAAGACCCCATCTCTAACCCTGGCAATACCTTCTCCACATGATTAATTATTTTACACGTTCTGTAGTCCATTAGGGAAGTGTCTGATGGCCTCAGGACATGAATATCTGGCCTTTATATGCATTATTTTGCCAAACTCTTTTTCTTCTTTATCCTTTTGTAGTGAGATAGAAAACAGCATATTACTTTGGTTTTTCATTGCCATGTTTGTTTCATCTATTTATAATTAATATTTTTCATAAAAGGCATTAACTTGCACTTTCAATTATCTTTTTTTATAAAGATTCAAATATCTTATCCAAAGATAAATCTTACCAAATATCAGGTTGTTCCAGAAATATATGTAAGATCAATGAAGTCTGTAGAAATATGTGTATCTCTTATTAGAACACTGGATCAAATATTAGTTCTGTAATGATAGTGTAAACTAAAACAAAAGGTGTAGATATTGAGATCAATAGCAGCATAATAGAGAGCAGCACTGTGCTCCCACTTTGTGCTGCTGCTGTTCAATGGCCCATTGTCTTCAATTTGGGTAGTTCTTGTGGGAAAAAAAAGGATGTAACTGAACTTTGTCTGTTGTGGTAATAGTAAACTCTGCCCTGCCAAAATATTTCCTTGCCTTCTTGCATTTCAGATACAAAATAGCAATCTCTGAATAAAGGGAAGCACGGGGAGAATTCTAAGATATTTCTTGTAGTGTTCAGTATGCTGCCTGGTACCAAAATGGAGAAGACAAATATAATTCTGGCTGCAATGGAAAACCCTGCCAGAACTCCCTAAATTTTCAAAACAATCCAGTTTCCACCCAAGACGCTGGCTTGAAGACATGAATGTCACAAAATCTAACTTAAATGATTTTCACACACTAGGAGAGAGCATACCTCTCTTTTCTCCTGGAAGATCCTGAAAGTCAGACCACTGTTTAAATCAGATTTCAGTTTGGCTTGTTGATGATACCATGGAACCCTATAATTTATGATTTATGAGAGACATGATTTTATGATTTTGGGATTGGGTTTTCCCATCTGTTTTAAAGCACCTCATTCATCTGAATAATTGTGATAGACAGAGAATATAGAAAATATACATTGAAAGTCTCTAGGTTGATATCAACTTAATCATCACTCAGTAAGAGCTGAGGCAAATACACCACATAAGATGATTGAACATGAAAATGTTGGTCTCTCCCCTTATGAAGCTAAGGTGATTATACACCTCATTTGGGCACCTATCTAGGTGCCTAAATTCAGGTGGAATCAGCAGAGCTTTCAACCAAATTACTTAGTTTACTTAACTTTATGTTCTACAACTTGATCTTATTAAATTGCTTTTTGCTGGAGAGATGACGAACCTGCCCACTGGAAAAAAAAAAAAATGTAGGCCATATTTAAAACTCCCTGCATAAGTTCTTCTCAGTCTTGTCCCTACAAAACACTTCTGATGAAATTCTTGCGCTGTAGTATGTCAAGAGCACACCTGAACAAAAATAACAAGAACAACAACAAATCAAACTCAGTCTCGCATCTTCATCCTCTGACATTCTAAATTACTCTCAATGGTCAGATTCTTAATGCTTTGACCAGTTTGTATTCAAAGAAAGATTTATCTAAGTCTAAGCATATATTAAGTAAACTTCAACATCTGAGTTAGTCGCATTGCTTAGCAAAGAAGTGACAAGAAGTACATATTTTAGGCTGAGGTTCATCTGGCTTGTTCCTGAGGTCTACATTAGGATGAGATAAATCATAATCTGTAAGTGACATTGTCTCTTCATTGATCTCTCTGGGAGTTTAACAGCTACTTTAAATGTAAATGTAAGAGTCATCTCCATTTGGCTGGTCACAACATGCAGGCAGGCAATTTTTTTCCTGAATTATGGATGCATCTACCAAATAACTCCATTTTGGGATTTACTTGTATCAAAACTTGAGCTTTCTGGGTTTATGTCTACTAGAGCAAATTAGAAATGAAAAAAATTGTTCCAATTCTGATGCTCATTCCACAGAATAGGAATGAAAAGGTAAAGCACTTACTTTTTTATGGAAATAAAGTTCTTTAATAATGATGTGTGTCCCATCGTATTTTTTCTCTAATTGATCTGCAGTTTTACTATAATATTTTAAATTTCTTAATAAAACATGAAATTAAAACTTCTGCCTTAAATATCAAAGAAAGAAGTGGAAATAACTCATTACATCCTGATTCAGAAAACTTATGGTCGACATCTAATGTAGGACAGATGCATCACAACCTCAGCATGCTGAGTCCTCTCCATGAGGTACAGGGGACAAGTTCCCATTCAGATATGTGAAACAGAGCCAGCTCCCCACGGTTGTATCTACAGTTCCTGTCCTAGAGCACGCTCTGGAGTCTGACCCTGCCAGCTGTCTCTGGATTGCTCATGGCAGGCAGGCAGCACGGCAACCTTTCCCGGCCTGTCCCTGAGCCTCACCAGTTGTGCAGACAAGCATTATCAGTACCAGAGACAGTCACCGAGAGCATTGGTGGCTGATGTTTGTTGCAGCATTGGTGGTTGGGGGATTGCTGCAACCTGCCTGAAGTGTCCCCACGAGAGAGTGCTCCACCAGGCACACCACCAACACTACCCTCACAGGCAGCAGCTGATTAACTGTAGCAGCAGAGGCAGGAAGGGTCTTTGCGTGCATTCCCAGCGGTAGTTCATCTCCCCCACACACCAAAAAGTTGCTAGGACAACGACCCAAACAACTGGCAAACCCAGGCTTATATGTGGGTACAGGGGGGTGGAACTAACAGTAACAACCAATCACCGAGGGGTGTGGGTGGGAGAAGGGGGTACAATGACCAATAGAGAAACACAAGGGTAAACGGACAGGAGTACAAACCAATGGGGTTACAAAGAACAGAGAAACTGCTGGAAATCTGACCATATAAGGGGGAGTAACGGCCAATGGGCCACCAAGGGGTGTGGCACTGGGCGTGACTGACCGCCTGTCAGTTAAATACGAGGTCCGCAGGAGAGGTTGGAGTCCAGGGGATGTTCTTCCAAGGCATAGCCCCGGGAAGTCCCCTAGTGAGCCCACAGGTCTCCACAAATGTTGGCTCAAAGTGGGCAGTATTTGAAGCTCCCATGACAAGGATGTAGAAAGAGGTAATAACCACAGGCCTTATTCTGCTTACTCCCACAATTGTCCTCTCTGAGTTTCTTTTTGGATAAGATTATCTTTGCTTTCTACTCTCTATCCTTTCTTGCTTTCTCTTCTTCCACTCTTTTTATTGCTGCCCTCTCCCTCACATTACATCACTGCCACCACAGACATCTTCTGAATTTCATGCAAATCAGGACACAGAATTCGCACTTAGCTGAGTAAATGCAGTAGATGCAATTCAAGTGTCGTCCTTGCTTAGGTCAGTTGTTGATCCCCAGATACAGTGTGTTCTGGGAAGGCAAATGCCATGCCAGCTTGTAAAAAGAAAAAGCAAAAAAAACTTAAAAGGGAAAAAAGGCTTTCCTTTTTCCCGAAGGCCAAGTTTTTACAGTCTGTAGTTACCAGTGACTGCAGCACAGACTGTGTACACCACACCTCTGAAAGCTGAGCCAGTACAGTTTTAGTTTCCATTCTGGAGCCAGTCAAGAAGCTGAATGTGTTCCTGATTAGCTCAGAGATACTCCTGTGCCTTTATTATAGCGTTTGATATTACATCTGGAGTTGTTAATTAATACATTTTAAAGACATATTAAGTCTTATTTATAGCAGATGTAGCATTGCAAGTGATCTTCCATTCCACTCCAGCTTCCCTTCATTCTCTGAACACCTGCAATAAGTTTTCATTTTAAAAAGATTCTCACTTTAATTTGAGTTTTCAGATATCTGCTCAGTGTTGTTTCTTTTTCCATCACAGACAGGTGTATAAGTGATTAGTTTATACAAATTTCAGAGGGATTTTTTTTAAAGATCATAGACCTATGGGGAATATGTAGCTTTTAAATGTATCACAAATTTACACTGAAAGATGCTCCATAAAAGAATGACACTACAAGTTACATCAAACAAGCAAACATTTGTTATGGGGACAGTAAAATTTACTTTTCACAAAAGGAGCCTACAGTAATAATGCCTTCAATTCTATTTCCCAGAATGCTTCTTAAGTATGTTAATAAAGTCTTTATTGTGTCTGCTTATAAAAGTCGCCACCATTTCCCATTAGAAAGTCTCTGTTTATTCATCAAACATTTACTGACAGTGACTGCTGGGAGCAGGCTCAGATTTCCACTCCATTACACGTTTGTGGCATAAAACACATTAATTATAGATATATTACAATATTCAACTCATTGAGGAAAAATTAGATGATCAAGGCTCATTTTCCTTGACAATAAGCAAGTTAATGAAAATACTAATTACCTGATGATGAAGTGGAGCCTTCAGGATTGAACGCTTAGCATCTGTAGAAGAGCTCTGTGAATCTAGCACAGAATATTAAAGCCAGAAGCACTGGAAGTCTAAAGGGTGGTTCATGAGGTCATCATGTGCCCTTTAATCACAGGACAGAGTAGTTAGTTAATAATATAAACTTTTATATGGGGCTTTGAAGGATGTCATGAAAAGCCATATAAGCATAGTGTTCATTTAAAAGTATTTATTTTAGTGAACTGGTGAGTTTTGAATTAGTATATGTATTGTCTAGGTTAACTTTTTTAAAGGAGCGGTGGAACCTAGCAATGATGAATTTCTGTATACAGAGGTATGTGAATGTTGGAATGGAAAAGAATAAGGTGCAACCACATGCCTTAATTTTCTCTGGTTTCAGGAAAAACTCATAATCAAAGTTAATGGAGTATGAAGTTAAACCATTTCAAATTCAGGAAATTTCTTGTTATTTATTTATCTTTATTGCAACCACCTCTGCTTTTGTACTTGTATAATTCTTCTTACCATTTCCACATTAGACTGTGAATTGGAATCACTAAACTGATGATGCCATTTTTTGGTTTCTTTCCAAGATCAATATTACTTCTCATCTGCTTTTGAAATTGTACCATTAAAACTGGGAACTTTTAGGAGTAGGAGGTTTCCTTCACTCTGGACTGTTTACACTGTCTGTAAAAGACAGAAGTATCATTGGTTTATTCAGCTAGTTCATTTTTTCCTCAATTATTGTGTTTGACAACAGCTTTTTAGCAATTACAGATTGCTTAATGGGATTTTCCTGAGCTGGCAAATAGTAAATAATTACAAGATATTATCAAAATATTGTTTCTTTTCTGAAGATGGTAATGTTCATGTTTAATTAACAAATTGCCTTCTTAAGTTTTCTGCAAGCACCAGCATTGCAGCACCTGATAAAATGATATTATTAGTTTCTAGCTGCCCTAAAACCCTGTTGTAAGTCATGGATAAAAATATCTTTAATCTGATTTATTCTAATGGCACCTATTATTGTAATATATTGTTTTTCTTATGAAAACATAAAGCTTTGTAAATCTCACAACCTCCTTCCTAGGAGCAGGATGCTGGGGTGATCACAGAATCATAGAATCATAGAATCATAAAACTGTAATCATAGAATGATAGAATGCCCTGGGTTGGAATAACCTGAAAATCATCTAGTTCCAACTCTACCACCATGTGCAGGGACACCTCCCACTAGATCAAGTTGCCCAGAGCCCCATCCAGCCTGGCCTTGAACACTTCTAGGGACAAGACACCCACAGCTTCTCTGGGCAACCCATTCCTGTGCTTCACCACCCTCACAATAAATAATTTCTTTCAAATATCCAATTTAAACTTACCCTCTTTTACTTTGAATCCATTTCCTCTCGTCCTGTCATTACATACTCTTGTAAAAAAGTCCCTCTCTATCTTTTCTGTTGATTCTCTTCAGGTGCTGGAAGGCCGCAATTAGGTCTCCCTGGAGCCTTTTCCAGGCTTAATAAACCAAATTTGTTCCAGCCCTCTAATCAACTCAGTGGCCATGTTGGTAAAGGGCTCTCCATGGAAATACCATGCGGGTCTTGAGCTCACTTTTCCTCTTTGAGTACTTTACTAATAGGTTTGAAACATGCAGTTTTTGTCCTTGATATAGGCCATTACTCTTGCTTTGTAACTAGGTGTTGTCTGTAGTACCATATTAAGGCAGCCATCCAAAATCACTTCCCATTTAACAGGAAAATCTCTAAGTAACAATAGTCCAACACCTTTCCAAAGCACTTCAAACAGTCAGTTCTGAAATAATTTTGAATAAATTTCTTTAAAATGTTCCATCTCTCCTGTTCCATGTAAAACATTTTTGTATGACTTCCTGAGAAATCACTGGCAACAGACTTCTCCTGAAATCAATAGAATGAGATTTTAACTTGGTAAAAACACAACAAGACAAGTCTATTAACTGGTATCAAAGGCCTGTGTGGTATACTTCTGGAAAGGGAAGATGCTGGAGAGTGCCAGTGTAAGAACTTAGACAGAAAAGATTACAGCTGTACTTCTTACAACAACAATATTCCAGAGGTATACCGGTTTCTTTTATACCAGTTTTTTTGACACTTCATGGTTTTACAGTTCTGCAGGTCTATAAGGAACATTTACAATGTTTGCTTTACTTCAGACAAAACACCCTCCTACTTTGCCTCTGACAGTTGTGAGGAGGGACTGCTCAGGAGAAAAGAAGCAATGATGCACTTCCATGAGCTTCCACACTCAGCTTTCAGAAGTGTACAGGGTAAATGCTGTACATCATCTGACTCTTCTCCACAGAGTTTATAATTTGCTCCCTATAACTTATACATGCAATGAAAACAGAAAAGAAGTCTATCATCTAATCTATGTTTGCAGTCTAATATTTTGAAAGAGCCTTACACTATTCAAAATAGTTTAATAGCAAACTTTAGCAAAAGTGAAATCACAAACACTATAAGATTAGCATTGCACTTATAACTTCTAGCAATCTTGCTGCTTATCCAGTCCACAGGAAGAGAGATGTGCCTAAAAGCCTGCACATGTACAACAGGCCACCGAGTCAAGTCATTAAATGAGAAATGCCATGGAAAAGGAAGTAACCTTGTCTTTTATCTTAAGTGCACACGTTCAGACTAGAAGGGATACACACATCCATTTGGCATTCATAATCCTGAAGCCAGCTCTGACTATAGGTTCCTAGTTAGAGTTTTTATCCTGAACAAAACAGAAGGAGAGATATTGACTCTTTTATAATGTATAAAGTAATCCTCATTTGGGAAACAGGATATGAGGATTCCAGGCCTTTTCTATGGGCTTCAAATCCATAATCCATTTAATTTTTTCATAGCATGACATGAAACTTGTTACTTAGTTTGGATAGGGGTTGAGGTGCCTGACAGAGGGACAAATCTGCATATAGCCTTATCCATATTGCCAGACAAAGTCGACTAGATCTAAACTGATCTTGGGGTTTTGTTTCAACAAGGTCTAACTGGTCATTCTGACAGAGATGCCTGAATCAAACTGAGATGGAACTCAGTTATTTGAGAGCATAGAAAGTATTTTAAAAGTATTTACCAAGATCACTCCTGCCATATCCTCCTTGCGCTTTGACCTGTTCTCAGTTTGTTTTCACATCCTTCCACCACAGATTAAAGAGCACCTCTTCAACTCCTCTGTGCTTTGTGCTTTGACAGCATTACAAACTGGAATTGCAAGCAGCCAGGCATCCAGTCCCTTAGCCCTTTTACTCAGGACCATGCTTACATACATTATTGCTCTTCTACATTCTTTCACATGTATTTCCTTTTTCCAATTCTTGCAACTCCTTGTAAATATTTCTGTAGCTTTATTCATGTCTTATTGTTTCACAGAGGAACGCACCTCCTGAGAAGATATAGTGGGAAAAAAAATTTTTTTGTGCAAACTCTCAGACAGCAGTTTTTGATACAGAGAATGCAGATGCATTTTACACATGAACATGCACCAGGGTTGTGATGCAGAAAGCCTTCATATCCAATAATCTAAATATTGAGTCTGGTGTTCCCAAGGATAATAGTACCTCAGTAGTCATAGGGACAACATCTAGAGTGTCATCTCATTACAAAAATTCATCCTTGGTGTGCTCATCTGGGACCTAGGATCTACCCAAGCAGCATAAGATCGCCAGCAGAACTGAATGGAAAAATAATTCTACTTTTTGAAACTGCATTAAATATTTTCAAAAGAAATTTTGCTAAGCAGTCCTCACTAGTTTCACAGACTCTATAAAGCTGATCATATTTTACTTGGTTCAACAATCAGAATTCTCATTTATAGCAACAAGAATTTTAGTTATTGCCTGTCACTGAGTGAAGCCAGGGTGACGTGATATTTTTTCCTCCATTTAAGAAGTAAAAAGTTTAATCCAAATTGAAAAACAGTATCCAAAATGTTGGGCAAAGCTGAAAACAGAGACGCATTTTTTGTGTGCATGTTAACTATAGTAGCACAGATTTTAAGCAGTTTGTCACAGGGATGCCATGTTATGATACATGATTACATTTGGACAAAATAATAAGCAAAAAAGGTAGCTTCAAGCAACATGAAGACTGAACTGGCAACCACTCATTGTCAATGTGCAATTCCATTTTCTGAACAAGCAGGACTCTTCTGAACTCTTTTTCAGCCATGGTTCAACATCAGCCACTATTACAGTTTGTGGTTTCAGTAAGCACTGCAATAGTGCAAAACTCTGCCTTCGCAATGTAAGTGTGAAATCCAGCTCACCTTTCCAAGCCATATTTAATCTCATGTTTCTCACTTTCTGTCAATCTCAGGTGACAGTTTTGAGACATGCCAGTGAGGAGATTTAGTAATGAGGGCCATTCTCAGACTTACCTGCGGTAGGTCTCCATGGCTCCTGTTCAACCACTGGTCACATGTTTCCTTGTCAAACCTCAACAAGGAGGAAATGCTACACTTTATGATCACCACCACATTCAGGACCTCAGAAATACTCTGATCTGGAAAATGTGAGCAGAGCCATACAATTTAAATTAAGACTCCCATGCTCAGTACACACATCTGGTCCCATTTGAAGCAACACAAACTCTTTCTTCTACTCTCAACTGGCAGTTCCAGGAGGGAATAAGTTTTATGGGGGGTGTCCTATATAATATCTGGTAATCCTGTGGAGTTTTCATGCATATCTTTTGATATTTCCAAAAGCAGTAAAGACTTCTGCTTTAAAAACATTCCTAAATTTCTGACTAGTGTGCAAAATTAGACAAGAAGAACACCAGCCATAATGTATATTCCCTCCACAGGACATTGTGCATCTTTATCCAGACTTAAAACTGTGTTTAGCTGTTTACATGGGAGGATGGGATACCAGAATAATTTTTCTAAACTGCTAAGCAGCTTCTGTGCCTGTTTTCCATTGAGATCAAGAGAACCTGGGCACCTAACACATTAAGTAGTTTTAAATATTTTATCTGCATCTCTCAATAATTTATATTTTTGGAAATCCTACCTCTTGCAGTAAAAATGTACTGGTATTAACATCTTAAGCCTATTCATATTTTCCAGTAAAAGACAAACTAATAGCAGAAATCATTCAGGTTTCTCCTTTTACACAGCAGTTTTGTGTCCTTACATATTTTACTCCATCCCCCAAAAGCTGCAATAAAAACCCATTTAGTTTTATAGGGTTCAACCGCTTGTATGAATTTCAATGAACAGTGGAAACAAATTCCAGTTGTGTGAGTTTTTTGAAAGACCACTCAGCTATCAATGCTTTTTTTCCTGGGGGTTGTTGCATCATCCTGGGTATGACTGTCTTTCCTGTGAGCATTAATTATTATAGCAGGTATTCCTCCTCTTTCAGACTTTTAGGAAAGGATTTAATTTCCTTAGAAGACATGATTACATTACTGATATTTCCTTTGTATATTTTTTTGATATTTCAATTCAATGTAAATATAAATTTACTATAGAGAAGACAGTGGGATAATACCAAAAAAAATTATCATTCCATGAAGCAAGGAATCAAATCCTAGTAAAGATTTCCAAAGGAGTTCTAGTTCAGGGTATTAATGCTGCCCATTGTCACACAAGTGTTGTGTTGTATTCTCTTGATTGCTTCAACCACAGACATGGAACAGTTTTTCTGCAGCCCTTGCTGAGAAATTTATCACATTCATAGCAGAATTGCAATCAGAGAATATTCTAATGATTCCAAATCCCGACTCTTACCAATGGAAAACCAGAGATGCTACATGACATCCACTACATCACTGTTCTCCATGTAGTTTGTTTTGTATAAGAAGCTCAGAGTAAAAACTTACATGACTCTCCAGTAATACTGCTGCCCAGAAATGAAGCCATCCTTCTTTGGGAGATTTTTAGAAATCCTATCTGTGATTCATATAGGGGACATTTTCCTAATGCTAACATGTCAGATATTTCACAGAAAGGAACATTTTTCTTCACTAGTTTAATCTCTAGCACTTTCAAAGTCTGCAGAGGCTTACTGCCTAACTCTAGATATTTGTTAATGTGATTTTTCTGACCTGAACATTTTTGTATAATTTCATCCCTCCAGCACAGCATGTTACATTTAAGTTAAAAAGACTGTGGGGATACAAAGGAGGGATTATTGTGCTAGAGTCTAGAGTAAATTCCAGTGTTTGCAAAGGACAAGTTGAAAAGAAACCCTTAATGTCCTAATTCATAAAGATGTTAATTTTGACAGCTAAAATATATTACTTGCAAAAGAATGAAAGGAAAGGAAGAAAATAGTCTTCTTTACCTCTAAAATGCTTTCTTCTTTGTCTGTAGCAGGTGCCCCAGGACACATTATACTGCCTGCTTTAATTTGTCTTTAATATCAGATGTGCCTTATTGATTTCTTCTGTGTATGTTTTCATTTTGAATAATTCAGAGGCACAATTTTTTTCCATTATGGTCAATAGCCAGAGAAAATTCTGAAAATAATCAATTGAGCCCTGCCTGACGATTACTAGTGTTGATATCCCCCGAAGTGAGGGAGTCGGAAAGGCCAAGGATAATATGACACAACAGTCAATCAGTGCAATCAGTGGAAGTATCAACATTGGCTGCATGATGAGAGCCAGATCCATGTCAAGGATCCATAACGGCTCCTAAAAGTTCAGATGCTTGACTTCTTGTCATATGCTGCAACAGATGGACTACGTAAGATTAGATTCAAAGGAGTCTCTCTCCCTCTTTTTCAAAGTGATAGGATCATAAAGCAGCTGTGTGGTATGATTTGCATAACACTTAATATCTTCATTTTAATTTTTCTTTTCTGTTTTTAAGCTTTCCTAATAACAAGTACCTTCAAAGAAATGAGCAGGATGAGTGCTTTGCCAAAAACACTCCCAAAAAATAGACAGAAGTATTACTGTGGTTTCGACCCAATCACCTTTAGCTAGAGATCACGTACACCACTTTAGTAATTCCCACCACATCCATCCACATAATCAGGGCATATCACATTCAATTTATAGTAGAAAAAAAAGGGTTTTTTTCAGTATAGAGATCTAGTGAAGTTGCCAATAGTAGCTGACAAATGGTGGTCGTAATCAGTGCTGATATGGACTTGAGGGTTGTTGCAACTTCAGCCCAAGTCAGGGCAAGAATCTGATTTAAAATAAGCATGCAGTTGTGTACATAGATAGATAGATAGATAGATAGATAGATAGATAGATAACTGTGTATATTTATATCTGCTGAGGTGAATATCTCCAGAGAGTCTCCTAAACCACAACTTTTGCCCTTCAGGCCAGTGAGCAGTGGCTGTGCAGCTCACCATGTCTATTACCCAAATTCATAAAATGGCAATATATGGAATTAAACACTAAATAGCTTATAACTAAATAGTTTAATGACAATCCAGTGTGTACAAAGTAAAGGAGTAAATTGGCAGCACTAGCTCAGTTTCCCATGGATAACTTATTTATAAATCTCTCTGTGATTTATTATTAATCTCCTTATGCAATAATCACTTATGCATATAAACATGGCTAAGCTTAAAAATTGTATTCTGATTCATGTTTCTTTACAAAGGAAATATTTTGACTATGAAACTCAAATCATCACTATTTTAAGGGTTTTGAAGACATTAAAATGAAAAATTATGGAAAATAAAATTTTTTATACTTCCAGGTTTCTTTAATTTTTTGCTTTTCAACACAATATTTTGAAATAAATTAGATGATACTCTTTACTCTCCATTAAATATATTACTGTCAACCTGAAGAAAAATTTTAAACTAGAAATAGATAATTAAAATTGACACATTTTATTTTTAAATCAGAGGCATGGTCCATGAAAAAAATCAAATTTTTTTTAAAATTTATCTCAAAAGTAAAGGTACTTCCTCATAAATATTAATATGCTTTCTATGTTACAAACATATGTGATATGCTCCAATTATTTTCTTAAAAGTAGGTCACTATGCATTTTACTCCCGTTTTCCATATTCCCATGACCACAAAACACGTTATGATTCTTGTTCCACAGTCATGGAAAACACGACCATAAAAGTAGCTGATGTCTAGAACCAGAGCAGCAGACACAGTTGGGATGGAGCTTTTATATGGTAAAAGATCCACTCTGTTGCAGCAGTACATGAAGCAGTAACCATATGCTGCAATTGATTAACACAGGAGTGAAGCTGAGGTGCTTAATCAGTCTCAAAAGCCACTGATTATGAGTCTATTATAAAGCAACAGGATTTTTTAATATTATTCTATGAGCTAAAATATGAAACAGAAGGAAATAAAAAAGGTACTGTTATCCTTTTCTGTAGAAAAAAAGCTAAGTGCCTTTTATCATCCTTTCCAGCAAGAGGGGAGATAATATGGTTCAGAAACTGTAGCGTATAAAATGAAGTAAAACCAGGACAGACTCTGGTTTTAGTCCCTGCTTTGGCATATCGCAATTTGCATTCAGACTTCCATCCAGGCTGACATGCGAATTTCTAGGGAGAAGCTCCAACCCACAGCCCCAAACCATGTCCGGGCACTGACAGAGAAGACCAGGTCAGCACAGGCCAAGTCTACAACCACAGCTGACTGGGACAACCAGTACTACTCCTCAGGTCTGAGCCTGCGCCTTGTTGAGTTTGTAAGGATAAACCAAGACAGTGAGGATAAAAATCTCCCTTGGGCAGACCTGGGAACTGAAAAACAAAGAAAATAAATTCAAAGAGGTTGAACATTTAATATTTTCAAGATACATTTCTTGTCAGGACAAAATACATGTTCTCGGACTCTAAGGCCACATTTTTTTCTTATTAAAATTTAGACATTTCATTTAACCTGTGACTTATTTAACCTCCACTTATTTAACCTCCTGTGAGTGAAAGACAGTAGGTACTTGCAGAAAGGAATTAATCTCATATATCTTGGTACCTTAGAATAGCATTCATTGTCTACTGATAGCAAAAAATGTCCATTGGTCTCCTGTTGTGGCATTGTCTCTGTGTGCTTTTGTTTTGATATCCATAAAAGTAGGCAGATGTCCAAGACCTGTATAGTTCTCATTTCTTCTTTTCTATTGAAATCTTTTATTGCACTCAACAATAAAAGAAACAACAATGTTTCTCTCTCTGCCTGAAATAATGTGGCTGGATGAGAGAATGCTTCAAGCCTTTCTGAAACACCACCAAGTGCACTCTTTCCAAGCTGCTCCTCCCTTTTCTCTCTGCAGGATTCATGTTCAGCTGTTGGTCTAGATCTGCAGCAGACAGTAATCCCAAATTGCTTCCTCCTGCCCCACAAAGATGGTAGAACAGTGGTAAGAAAGTCATGCTGTCATAACAGGTATTGCCTGTGTGACACTTCAGCCCTTGTGAAGCAAAGGCAGAAGTAAAGCAAACAAATGTAAGATCTTCTGAACCACAAGTTGTGGAAATCATTGGAACGCTGATGTGCAGCTGTCACTGCTTTCATGCCCACAAGGAATACACCAAGAGACACCACTGTTTGACTTAAAAATTTTCCTTGCAGAATCCTTTAAGATGTTAAATTCTTCTTCTTCTGACCCCAATCACATCTAGATGATTTATGAGTCATTTGGCAGACATATCAACAGCCTGTGGAGTATATTTTTCCCTAAACAAATTTTTGTAAATACAAAGCAGAGTGATGTTTGTTTCAGACTAAGTTTATTTTGTCACTACTCATTTTTTCACAACCCAGATGTTATAAAAAGAACTAACACTTGGTTTTTCAGATAGCAATGTTTCTTTATTTCAGAGAGAAAGAAAAAAATTGGAATTTTTTGGCTCTGTGCCTTTGTCAGAAAAGGGCAACCCAAGGGAGTCATTAACTGTGGGGTAATCTCTTTGCTCATGGATGTAATATTAATGTAGTTTCTATAGTCTACCTATTAAACGAATTGCAGTGTAGGATTTTATCAAACCAAGCTTCTGTGAATAAAATAAATCTTATATAAAATTCACTAATTAAGTATATTACCACCAATAATGTTGCAATGAGCACATTAGTGGAAGCTGACTTTCAGGATTGATATATTTCATTGAGTAAATGATACTACTACTTTGAATTTGGAGAGCTAGATTTTTTTCCTCTCATGTGAGGCTTATTTCTTGGTAAAACCTTAAATAAAATATGTAGAAGTATATTAAGGTAAGCAGCACTAGACTTTCAATTATTAGTATCATTTACTGAAAAGTTGGTAAATCACCAAAATTATGCTACTACTTGGAGAACTATCACTTTTTTCTAACGTTAATATTCTCTTTTATTAATACCAAAAGAAACTTAGTGAAAACAGTAATTTCACAGACATTTATACTCATCTGAAATCATTTTAAAATGACATTTATGAATAAAGTCTTACAACCATTTTAGTAATATGCTTGATAATCAGATCAAATATGTCTCATTACTTCCTCCTACATACTGGTTTAAAAAATAATAAGGCATTTGCATAGAATTTTTGGGGTTTTTTGTACAATTATTTAAAACAATGTCTAAAGGTGCCTATGAAAGGAAAACATGCACAAGCATGATTCTGGTTCACAGAATTACTCAAATATTTGTACTTCTATTTCTTTGATCAAGAGATTACGGAAGGCATGGGCTCAAGCTTTGTTAGAGGATGTTAGAGATGAATGATGTTCATTTTACATATGAAATCCATTCTTAAGATCTCATAGGATATGTAACTTTCACATATGTTGCCTGTTTCCTTGCTTCAGCACATGAGCACATTTTTTTCCCATTAATTTTTTCATGATTCCCTTTCTGAACCCTTCTTCTGTCCTGTCCACTTGATAGTGTATCACATATAAGGATATATACCATATTTAAGCTCAGAAAATTCCATATTGCCTGCTCCATCAACATCACTTCCACAAGCTCTCACATTAAAACTCACTTTTTTGCAGTGCACTGAACCAAATCTCTGGTCCCCATAAAAGTGTGCCTATAATAAACAAAGTGGATTTCCTTTTAATGTGTTTGAAGATGATGTTGTAATAAAAAGAACAAGGAAAAAAATCTATTAAATATAAGTGACTGGCGATATGTTGATTGCCCATTCTATGTGTCTGTTCAAGATGTGTTTCCTTCTGTGACCAAAATCACTGCTCTAAAACTTTTCTCAAATCTGTTTGTCATGACACTTTACATGACAGTAAACCCACAGATTTTCAGGTGTCAGTTCAGATGCCTAAATGTAGGTGCTAGCTAGTGCTAACTGATATTTCCAATAGAATTCCACTACATTCATGTAGGTCTAGCACATAATTCTAATTTTGTAGTTCTGTGACCTTTTGTGTCTTTAGAATAAACCTTGTATTCCTGTTTAATTTGCTTAGCTAAAACACCTTTACCTTAAGTCAGGCTACAGCAGCTGCTGGTTTGGTGTCATCAAATATCTAATTAAAGAGAGATATTCCCAATTACTCCCAGTGTCCTGGGGTTTTTCTGGGTAGACAACCATGAAGAAGCAACGTATTAATGTTTTTATGTGCTTCTATTTTTTTTAATTATTTTTCCACCTAAACATTATAGATTTATGCAACCTTTCTTAGATCTTAAGTTTTTGAAATGTCATATCATTCTTGTGCTCAGCTAGACTCTTGCATTTTGTCAACATCTTTGCTCAGGTGTGCAACCCAAAACCAAGAACAGGCTTGCTCTGAGGATTCACGTGCAATGCAAAGTAGTGATCTCCCTATCTTACGTGTATATGACACTCTCTTTCACACATCTCAGAATGGCATTTACCTCTTTTTCACCAGAGCTGATTGCCACTCCTGCTTTGCTTCTGCAGTGCTGCTGCCTGACTAGATATTCCCCATGTTGCTGGTGTGCTTTTGAACTCTTTCTTTTTTTTTTTTTTCCTCTGGAGATTCTTACTCAAATCCATCATGTTGATTTGGGTACAAAGATGTCTTTAATATGCAAAGAGCATTTTGAATCATGATCTAATGGAATTAGATCCTGTTTCTCTTCTCACAAAAGTCCTAAGTTTAGTGTCATGAGCAAGACATACAAATATAGTTTCACTTCTGTAATCCAAGTGATTAATCCATATCCTGCTCAGTACATACTTCTTCAGGATTCATTTTGAACAGTAAGGTTCATATGTTATCCTCAACTAAGCCTTCCACCTTTCACACACAAATGTAACAGTGATTTTATTCACCTGTTTTTCTGATTTGCTCATGAAAGTCCTACACGAGAATGTTCAGACTGATCCAATGTTAAATTATATCTCATACTTACAACCTTTCATTACATCAAACACTATTTTTTTTCTCTCTTTTTCAATTAAAAATGAGGTTAAAATGACTTGCTGTTGACGACAGGCACATTTACCTCTAGTTCCCTCATTTTCCCCCAGTTTAGTCTTAAATGGCTACACCATCATTTCCATTTCAATTCAAATCAAATACGTGCCTCTGAAATAAATCTCCCAATAGCCCTCACGCTTTAGTTCACACTCAGTCTTATGAGTTCCTGCTGGATTAAACTAAACAGGAAAGCACCCATCAAAAGCCCACTAAACATACTGCACGGGACCAAATGGAAGTCACTTTGAAGAAAGACACTATGTGGAGTTAAGATCTTCATACCAACTCTGCCTCTCCATAGCCCCTCCTGCTGTGCTGCACTACTTGCTACAGATTTAGCTAAGTGCCCTTCTTCCAGTCTTCATTAAGTTTCCCTGAACTCCAAAAAGTGTTAGCTCTGCAGCTTTTTCAGCTACCATCCTATGAATTTGAGGGTGCATTTTTCATGTTATTCTAACACCTGTTCATTCAGTTTTGCTAATTTGAAAGCATGAGAAAAGACTATAGTGTCCTTTCTCTGTGCCTGCTGTTATTTACTTTCCTTCCCTTCCCTCTTCAGTACTGATATGATACTTTTTGTTGCTTTCCTGTCTATTCCCTCCCTAATGTATTTCTAGAACCGTGTCTGCTTGCCTTTCATCTCCCTTGCTAGTTGTAAGTCATTTTGCATTTTAGCCTTTCTGAGTTCATCCCTACATGCTTGTGCTATTATCCTCCACGCACATCCTTATTCAGCTGTCCTTGTTTCCACTTTTAATATATCTCTTTTTTTTTTCCATTCTTTACTCCTTAAAGAGTTCCTGATTCAGCCGCATTGTCTCTTCCAAGCTCTCCTTCGCATCAGAATACTTTGCTTTGTGCCTTTAATACAGTCTCTTTCAATAACTGCCAGGTCTCCTGAATTCCTTTATCTTTTATATTATCTTCCCAAGGGACCCTACTTACCAGTTTCCTCAGCTGTTGAAGAGTGCTTTTCTGAAGTCCATTATGCATACTCTGCTGTTCTCCCTCCTTCCTGTTCTCAGTATGATGAGCCTGTGATCCCTTTCACCCAAACTTTTATTCCATCATCAGATTTTCAGTGAGTCTTCCTGTATTAGTAGGGTTGCTATCTAAAAGTGCTGATGTTTCTACAGCCTTATCTACCACACCAAATCCTGGATGGGTAATATAATTAATGGCATAATAAAGAGGAGTGTGATGATAGAATATGAACAGCCCAAGTCAATCTAGTTTATACAGCATTGGTGGCTCTTCAGCTGCATTATGGTGGTCAGTGCACTTCAGTGAAAATGCACAACACCTCAAAGGAGCTCATACACAACAACAATCACCGTGCAAGGAAACAGAGACTGCAGGAGAAGATTGATATAATCAGGTTCTTCAGACTAGAGAAGTCATGGGGGGGGAGGGGGGGATGTTGATGTTCTCAGTATTTTTAAAAAAGGTAAAATGATCTTTAAGGGAACACATAATCTGTTCTCTGTAGCGTTCTGTGGAAAAGGAAAGGGTTTAGGTTGTTACCATAAGTTCAACTCAGTCATCAGTCACTTTCTAGAAATGAGGATAATAAACAAAAGAATAGATAGCCTAGGGGAGAATGGATTTAAGAATGAGCTATGCAATTACCTGTCAGGATAATGTAACCACTGTAATCCACCAGAGTCTCACACCCACAACCAGATCACTCTCACAGGCACACAGATTTGCAGCAGCATATATTAACCTCGTGCATATATGAAGAGCTCATAGAACAAGGACTTAGAGAAAGCACGCTACGAACAGAGACAAAAATGGAGTGTCTAACATTCTTAGCATGTTTTAAACAGCAAGCAAAGAATGAGTTCAAATTTTATCCATCAGTCCAAATTTTATCCATATATTTCTTACATATGCCAATGTCTTATTGTATTACAAAAATGATGAAATTCCCCTTGCATGCAAACTTTTATTCCCTTAAAAAAATAATTTTAAGGTCAAGTCACCTCTATATAACATCAAGTTTATGAATATTGCAAGCTATTTTCAGAGATGTAGAGTGAGACTATGTGTTCACACCTGCAGAATAGAATCCCAGAATCACAGAATCACTAGGCTGGAAAAAACCTCCAAGATCATCGGGTCCAACCCAGCCCTAACACCTCAACTATAAGAACCTCCCTGCTAACCACTTTCCTGGTGAGGAGCAGATCTCATTGCACTCCTTATACTCTTCTTGCTGGACAATATTTCCATCAGCCTCAATACTGCACCTGAGCTGACATCCTGGGACACCGTGGGGGACCAACACAATCTTAAGGCACATCATCAACACTAGACAGGATAGTTGCCACATGAGGTACAGAGTGGTGAACTTCTCCCAACAGAATGCAAATGTGCTTTTGAAACACCTCTACTTTCTTCCGGTTGGATTTCTAAAGAGCTGCCTCAAACAGCACTCCAATATGCTAAGTACAGAGAAGAGACAACTCTTTGACTTCATGGTGGTTCCTTTAAAATTGCTGCTAGGACCTTTGCTAATGCAGTTCTTTCACAGAAAGCCAGGCAGGGTTCACGAGGCAGAAGGGTCTCCAGCTCCAGGTCTTCTGAGGCCAGGAGAGTCTCCTGCCTTTGGAGTGCATGCTACAGCCCATGTAAGTGGAGTGCATTAGCTGTATCCCCCAAGAGCTGCAGGAGGCAGAGTGCATGCCTGAGGCACAGCCCCTCAGAGCTCCTGACAAGGTGCCGTGCCTCTGCATTATCCCCAATGTGGTGCCGTGCCTTCAAGGCACAATTGAGTCCTTAGTGTTTTGTCCAAGCTATTGCTTCAGAGCTTGAATTTATGATATGAACAGAGATAGCATAGCTCTTAACCAAAGTTAATCATCAAATATTTATATACACTAAATACTACAGTTTCTCGCAGTCGGGGATAAAAATACAGCTTTTTAGACAAGGCTACCATGAATGTATAGGGGTTAGTCTTTGATAAATTCCCCAAATCTTCAGACCTTATCTCAAAAATACCCTCCTCTCATTCTTCTTAGGTTAAAACAGTTATCCATGGTTGCATCTCCAGACCTGGATGCTCAGTGCATCTCATCCCTTTCCTTTCCTCTCCCCATGGTAGGAACACCATGTCAGTCAGTCTTTCTGCCATGAGACAAGTGATAAGACAAGAGGAAACGATCTCAAGTTGCGTCACGGGATGTTTAGTTTGGATATTAGGAAAAAATTATTCATTAAAAAGATCATCCAGCAATGGCTGACTGGTCAAGGGAATCACTGTCCTGGAAGTGTTCAGACACGTAAATGTGGTGCTTAGGGACATGGTTTGGTGGTGGACCTGACAGTGTCAGGTTAATGGTTGGACTTGATGATCTTAGAGGTCTTTTCCAACCTAAATCATTCTATGATTCTATGGTGGAAAGCATTTCCCACAGAGTGACTACTTTTAATACAGTATGGATTTTTTTGTCCATTTATTTAAAAATCCGAATGACTTTTAGGCCTATTTCAAATAGATCATCTGATTTAATTCACAACTCAGGAGCTATGAATTCCAGAAGGGCTGGTTGGATCTGGCTAAGATGAATTTGGCTTTGCCTACCACGAAAGACAGAGAATAGTAGTGTGGGTCCTTTGCAATGTAGACTTTGCCCAATTATGGATATTTTTAGTCTGGGATTCACCTAATTTACCTGGTGAAGGTCATGGCTTCTCCAGAAATTGGCCTTATTTATCAGCTGCCTCCAAAAAGGGGGAGAAGTTCCCAGTCACCCCTTGCTGTTTTTGCCTTTCTTCTCCCCAGGTAACAGCTACATGGTCCTTCTCTCTCCTCGCTAACCTGGCACTTGTCAGACTGATTCAGTTTGGTGACCTACCAGAAGATACATACTTGTTGATTTCATTGCTGTGTCATGACAGGATAGTTTTCAAAGGACTGATGAGATTATTTGGATCACTGAGGACCCGCTGAGCATTTACAGAGGTGTAAGATGAGCAGCAGCATTGCCCAGGTAGGAGCAGAAAGAAGAACAGGACTTAGCCCATGACACACTCTAACATCCCACTGAAACACATCTAAGCAGTAAAACCTCAAGTGAAAGTACTTCCAACAATTGAAAATCCAAAAATAGAGCTGAACCTGAAAGGAAATCTCCTTGAATTTAGTACTCTGTACCTCATAAATAAATAATAGCCTAGTTATTGACTGCTTATGTTTACAGTATAGAGACCAACACATAATACTTGATAGCCCTATGACATGAAACACTGTGATCACAGGAATGCAATCCTGAACTGAACTAATTAGCCCTGCAGAGGAGGAAGATTTCTTGTTTAAAGTGCCATAGTGCTGTAATATGGGTATATTGTTTCCAGGACCAAAGCTTGTATTTGTTCTGCATGGTACTGCCTCACTCAGCAGTAACAGCTGCAATTAGTGGTAGTCAGATAAATCTGATTGCCTAATGCAGATATACCTCAAGAAATTTCAAGGTTTATTTGGGGGTTTCTGATATTAGACAGTATCAATCATAATACTGTTTCAGGAAAATACCAGTCTGACAGTCTTCAAACAAGAGAAAATTCTTTGCAATGTGCATAAACATTCATTTGCGTATGTTGCAAAGAATGGAAAAGGCAAACTTTCAAACATGATCTTATTGAATATTGTCTATACTTCATGCTCATAAATGGTGCTGAGTATAACCCTAAAACTACACATCATCCAGAGGAGACATTCAGGTGAGCACTCTGAAATACCTTTAGGTTGGGACGGCATCTACAATTATCACACACCCACTATTCGGGGTATAAAATACCTAGAGCAGCACCTTACATTCTACAAGAAACCAGCTACAAAATATTAAAGTATTTTGTATCCTTGTCAATATACATTTTCTCTTATGTGTTTGAAGCAGCTGTGCAACAAAATTATCACTCTCCCATTTCAAACACTGCTATATCATCTTCAAAATTTAGTGTCCAGTGAACGCATGAAGTTGCCTTTTCTTGAGAAAATGTCTTCCATATCCTACGAATCTCTTCTGCCTTTTCACCACTTGAATGTCATAAAAGGAGTAAAGTGGAGCAGAGTTAAAGCCTCCTTTATTTTCACAGAGCAAAACCTAGTTTACAACAAATGGACAGCTTTTAGAGAACCATTGGGATAGAATAAGGCCAAAGAATAACAGGCAGTACATAACATCAAGTGCAGTAAGTAGAAAACTGAAGAACCACATAATGAACATACACTTTTTAAATGGTATGGGAAGGGAGGGGTGAAATTTTGTTTCTATGGTCAAGGCTAAAGTATCTGGAATTAAGAACTGACATCATGCTGCAAGTATTATGTTGTCTTAAGTAGCCCATCCATCCCAAGAAAGCTGGACAATGTTCCTACTCTTTTTTGGTGGAGCTTCAGATCTGTTTGGCAAAATCCTCTTAAATGGGAAGGTTCATGATAGTGGATATTTAGTTGTTTTTTTTCTGCAGGCGCTCTTCTCAAATACCTTTTTGGAGGATTCTTTTTGCATCTGAATTATTTCATAGCTCAGTGCAGAGACTTCTAAATGTCACTGACATTAACAAGTTGTACAAAGATGATAATCTCAGTTGGGCACCGCAGATTGAGAACATGCTGGCTTGTATGAGTCGAACAGACTGTCAGGGATAAGAAATGGAAAGTGCATAAAGCCAAGTGTCATTTCCATAAGAACTCTCACATCTGAGGAAAAATCTATCAGAAAGGTGTGTCAAGACCAATCCTACAAAATGCAAATCATTCTATAAATTGCTTTCTTGAAATCCAAAGTGAAGCAGAATAGAACTGGAAAGATTTTGAGGGGGAAAGATAATCTTTTCAGACAATGAACCATTAACAAAATCTGTATAAAAATTGTGGCGTTCACTGGAAAACTAAATTGGGCAGAGAAGCTGACATAGAAAAGGTTATTTACTCAGAAGCTGCCTGAGAGATCATATATTTTCAGACACTAGAAAAAAATTCTATAGCTATTAGAAAGGCAAACTGGAAGTGGTATTCTTGTAGAGGGCAACTTTGAGCAGTGACCTGAAGCATGTTAAGATTAAACACACAATTCTGATTGTAGCCATCAAGGACTGGCTCTACTCAAATCTGGGTATGAAGATTTCCAGTTGTTTTTATTAAATACTTCAAGCACTGAAGCTGGTCGCAAACTCTTGTTGACAATTCCAAACAAGGTCTGCCACAAGAATAACTGTAATTTTGAATTTCATCACTAGCATTCAAATGGATGAGCACACCTGTGAATTTCAGCATTTTCCTTTTATTTTCCTTATTTTCATTTTTTTCTTTTTTTCCCAATGGTCAATTTATTCAGAAAAGCATGGCAATGTCAGTGTTAAAGTGAATGAAGTTGAAAGCAGTATTGACAGTCTGTGTAGAGCAAATGCCTGATTTTGTAGGGTGGCATAGGAACAAAAATCTGCTATTGATGGTCTGTACTACAGCTTCACTATTGAAAAATTTAAACTGTGATTGAGGAGCACAGACATTATGGATAAAAGACAGGCAAGTGTCCTCAGTGCATACTGTGATCTCTTTAATGGAGAATACTGATATTTCAATCTACTCACAAGGACAGGTGTGAACAAGAAAGAACGATAGAGGGAGTAGGAGACAGGTCCACAAGGGGATTTAAATGACACAGAAGGGTTTAACTATCATTTTATACATTTAAATCCAAAAGTTATTTCTTTAGGATAAAATCTAGTTGATCCCGAATGGCATTTGCAGCCATTGTGCTCCCAGCTGCTGTCATTCAAGGTTGCCCAAGAACACTACCTTCCTTCTTTTTCCCATTCCAGAAGTGTCTCAGTGCTGTGCAGCACCTGTTTCATACCTCTAACATGTTTAAAGGGTTAGGCTCCCTGAGAAATACTGGCAGAATAACGAATTGTGATGAATCTCAGTGAAGCAGTTGCCCATGTTGTGCAAGTGTGATTAAGTCCTTCTGTTGCTTAAAGCAATTTGAATCCACAGCTTCAGGGAGGATACCACAATCCTACTACTGGGTAGAATGACCTCTCTTTTCTGTGTCAACTTTCATGCAAAGGTTTCAGCTACAATGTCATTATCATGTGCTACTTCAGCCTGGGAGAGGAAGCCTAGAAGCCTTTAGGAAGGTAAAATCTTAGCACTGAAACTTGTTAAAATATTCTTTCAATCTCTCTTATTGACTCCCAGTAAAGGATATCACAGGGTGAACATCACAGTCATCCACTGCATCCCCTAAAGCCTCATCACAGTGACTGTAGGGAGATGTAGTTCCTTTGCTATGTTTCATTAACAGCCTGTCTCTTTTTTTTACCGTTGTGACAATTTCAGCAGTGCCTAGTAAGTTAGCATAACATGAGAATTTGAGAAAACCTTTAGGAGGAAAGAGAAATGAGATGTGTGAGGGTTCACCATAGGGATTGTTGAACAGATGTGAGTTTGGATACCACAGCTATTGGGAGGATCCTCCCATGCCCTCCTCTAGGAAACATTTAGTGAGATTCACTACTTAAACCAAAGTCTAAGGACTCATTAGCCAGATGATTAACTGGCCTAGTCCATACCAGTACATAATATGACTGCTAAGATTGGCTAGTGCTTGTTGCCAAAGTCCTCTGAAGCAGCACTCGTGGCTCTGGAGAAATGTCATGTCAAACTCAGTAGGCTTCTGCAGCTTGTGTAGAAGCTAATCAGCTTTTACTGAACACCCTCTATGCCATAAACCAACACTGTGCACATGCTGTTTGCTAAAATTGCAGGGTGTTTTTCTATCAGGTTGCCTTTCCATTATGCCCTGTGATTTATATTGCTATCTCCGCTGGATTGTGAGTACTGCCATGGAGGGGTATCTGTAACATGCAATCCATAACTGAAGTTGTGGATGTATGCTATTGTATCTCCCCTTGTTCAATTGCTGCATATGCAGTGTCAGTTAAAAGGGGTTCTAAATATTTTTGAGGGTGCTGTTCATTAAAAAATTTCTTTTGCGACCTACTAGATGATTCTGAGTAGATCAAATTCCAAGTGGAGTTTTGAACATTGGTATACCCATTTCAGATGATAATATTATGCTTTTCATAAATAAAACATTTTGGTGTTATCAAAGTAATTATTTGTAATAAGATTATTTGAAGTTACTGAATAAAAAGTGTTGGAGGCTTTCTATGGCAGGAAATAATTTGAGATTTCAGCATTTCACACATTTCAAAGACAAGTGCATTTTGAAATGTGAAAATTCCTATGAAATAAAAACTTCATTTTGCAACCAGATCTACTGATTGACTTTTTTTAGTACTACAGATAGCAGTTATATTTTTAGTGTGAATTCCTGAAGTCTGATTACAAACATTCATTAACTGGGATTTTCTAGTAAATATTCGTCTCTATTTTCTTACTCTTTCTTCATACTTTTCTCTAACACTCTGACTAATGTAGTTATTTGACAGTTTATATGTTAAAGCAGATATTTTAATAAAAGGAAAGAAGTATCTTGGCAGGTCAAGCCAGCACCACCAAGTGCTCCTGAATACTTAAAAGCAGAGAACCCAAAGTGAAAGTAGCAGAAAAGGACAGTGTTGCTTGTATTTGCAGCCATTGATAGTTATTTTGGAACTCTGGGGAAAGCAGGTACCCCAACACAGAAGCCACAAATTATCTGAATTGTCAATAACTATATAAATACCAGCAAAAGGACTATGATGTCCTGATACAGAGGTCTGCAATGATATCAGCCAGCTGAGAAAGCATTTTGGTCATGATTATGATCTAACATGCAGTCTTCCAGAAAATATATTCTGGATGAGGCAGTAGCTTCTGTTGTGTCCTCAGGAGATAAGTCATCATGGAGATATTCACTTCCACCCCTGATAGAACTGACTTTGCACTCTGGTTATTCTTACAGCATGTGCAGGCATCTCAAAAACTTGTCTGGCAAGGGAATTAAATGAATAGCTTTTTTCCTTTCATCAACTTTTTTATCTCCCTTTCCCGTCTTACATTAGGTGAACTGATGCACTTTGGTGTAATGCAAATATAATAGGTGTGTGATTAGATAAATGAGATTTTTCACTTCAGTTGATGAGATATTGTGTCTTGCTGCTCTTTACTTTAGATATCTATTTTATTCTAGGTAGCAAAACAAGAGTTCTTCACAAATGAAATGAGAAAATATTTCATCAGATTTCCCTCCAAACAATGAGTTTGAACTTTTTTCTCCATTTTTCACAAATAATTATTTGTTTGAATTACATGTGGCAAGAGCAGTTATTAGATTTATGATGCATAATACTCATGCTGTGTGGACCAAAAAAGAATTTTAATTTTTCCTTCCAAAAGTTTCTCACCTGAAAGTAATTAGGATTCCCATTAATTGTAGAGTTTGGGGGTTTTTGTTTCACTGTAGCTCTGCAGTGGAGAGGAGCAAAATCAATTTTGTGATGTAATTGCATTTAGAGGGAGAAAGAGAACAAAAGAGCCAGATTCCTAATATACAGGAAATATATGTATGTGTATTTCTTTTTACCATAAATAGTGACATTTTATTTATTTGTATTAATCAATGCATAGAAAGCCTACCAAGAATCATTAAAGCAATACATAGTAAAGACAAACCAACAACAGAAGAATTTTTTTTTTTAAATCAAGTATCAAATTAAATACTTAGCTAAGGAGCACAGAAATAACCACCCTACTTAGAAAAAAAAATCAATTTCCAGTTAGTCGGAGGAGAATAGGAAAAAAAAAAAGAGATGGTGACAAAGAAAATCGAGAGAACAATGCAATGATCAAGCAAAGATAGGCTCCTTCAAAATAACTGTATTCCAAAAAGCATGGAGATAGTTGCAGAGTTACACTATCACTTCAATAATTTTCAACATATGACGTGTGAAAACAAAGGAAATAAACTGAATCATTTGTGCTCTTTTCCCTCCTAATTTGAGTGTTTTCTTGAAAGAAATGTTTTCTATTGCTCAGTGTAAAAAAGTTACAGAGTAAATCTCAAAGCAACCATTAAAATAATGCACTAAAATCCAAAAGACTATTAGAAATATGTTCCTCCTAAAACTGTTTCTTCCAAAAGCATTTTTTATTGCCTAAATACAACTGTGTTAATTTTAAAGGTTTTATATAGTTTCCTCTTTTTTTTTCCCCACAAATAAATAATTAAATATATGGGTCCCATCGTGTTATATAACTAAAGCACCACTCAACCCTGTAGCAGCAGAATAGGTCAGAGTGCTTCTGACTATCCATGACACTTGACAACTAACTAACTCCCTTTCATCATTCTGGATCACTCCCACATCTCCTTCAAAAAGTAGTTTTTTCTAGAGGATCTCAGCAGTGGATGTGTGAGGATAACAAAGCTGGATATTTGAATTTTACACTGGAAGGTTCAGGTGGTGAAATGATGAAATATATTTTAGATGTGCATTTTAAGTGATATTCCTGAATCTGTACCTGAAAAAATGCAGCATGTGTGAGGTTTCTCTAGGCCAGTCTGAGATGTCTTATATGTTGACACTTACATAATTTTTTTTTTGTCTAGATACTGAGGCAATGAGGAGCACTAGACATCTGTAGATCTCAATTCACATGACGTATCTACTTTCAGAAGAGAAGTATCACTCCCCAACAGCATTTTTTGTTGTTGTTTGTTGCCTGTAAAAGGAGGCAATTGTCTCTGATTGAAGCTTGCTAATCCCATCCTAACTCAGTAAACATAGAGATGTTTCCATTTCCTTTGATCACCATCACTTCCAAAATATTTTAACAGGAATAAGCTACCTTTGACCTAACCTCCATAAAATAAATACATTTTGTCTGTTATGTTCCTACATTCTTGGTATAAAGTGCTAGGAATTTTCTTATAGGTATAAACCCACTAGAGGAAATGAAAGCATCGCAGTGTCTTCCACTTAAGAACCTGTAATTAAAGCGTAGTTTTACACTCTGGTTTCTTTAAACATGTCATGTTGACACATCCATGTTGGAATGAGAGTCTCTCTGACATGGAATCCAGTGGATGTGGATTCCCTAACAGCTGTGCCTGGAGGATGGTTGCAGTGAGAGCTGAGGAAAACTACTATTGACAGTGAGATGATCTGCAACAGAACTAAACTTGCACATGGTTTTGTTGTCGTTGATTACAAAGGGAAAGCAGGGAGAGGGCTCTGAAGGCTCCTAGCACACAATAAAAAAAGAAGTAGCAGACAGATGTGCTGAATCCTAAAGTCCAGTGCAAACACATTTAGGTCAGGAAAAGTACAAGGGAAAAGAAAGAAATAAAAGTCCTAAAGTTGAACACTGGCAGTTTATAATTACTTGAGACTGTGAAAAACAACAGTAGTCTCTAATTTTTGCCTTTTGTCCATTTCTTCTTACAGAATCTAGATAGTCAATGCAAATAACCATCTAAGGGTGCACAGAACTGTATTTTGAAAATGCATCTCTTTTCATTCTACTTTGATTTTTTTTTTCTTCTTTTCATTCAAAAATAGAATAAAGACAGGAACATCATGCCAAACTGGACAGTACACAAATTAATATTTCCCAAATTTTATTGTCTGGCTGCTTTTATATCATTTATAGTTTCATTTTTTCTGTGATGATGAACTACAGGATTTGGTTTTCACTCTCAAAACTTAGAGCTTCATTAATGTAGGCTGCAATTCTTTTAACATCTTAGGAACTAAGTAATATGCAGTTAATTTGACTGCTATTTTTCATTAAATTTGAGTAGTACTTGGCAGGGTGAATTCTGAAAGGATTCTTAATTGGTGGAGGGAATGGTGATGGCATTTCAGCAAATCTTTTCTCAAAACCAGTGACTTTAAAAGTATCTAGAAGAGGTGATTGGCTGGCATGGCCTGTAACCTTCATTTTATTAGAAATGGCCTGTAAAACTAGCTGTCTATACCTCCTCCCTTTTTTCTGCCATAAAAGCTGTTTGGAATTTTTCACTATTTCAGGAGTGTCACCAGAGTATCAGGAGTTCTGACTAGACTGTAGTGACTAATGCCTTAAGTGCTATTAATAAAATTACCAGAAGAAAAATAAATTTCATGCAGTCCCAAGATAGGCTTCATAGATTTCAATTATTTAGATTCAGATTGTTTAGAATTAACAGTGTGTGGGTTTCTCAAATGCTTATAAGATAGTCTAGCAATAGAGCAGTATAATGCTGCTATGTGTACTACGTCACCTTCTTTATTGGGTTTTCTGGTTTTGTTTTGGGTTTTTTTTGTTTGTTTGTTGTTGTTTTAGTTTTGTTTGGTTTTTTGGTTGTTTGTGGGGTTTTATTGTGTTTGAGTTTTTTTGCAACTGGGATAACTTTTCAGAATGCAGCTTTGTGTCTATCAGCCCTCCAGAATGCTAATAGGGCAGAAAAGTTCCCAGAAGAACCTGATTTGCTAGACCTGTTTAGTCTGACCTTTAATTGTTTCTGCCCTGCTGAGTATGATATTCCTGTGATTCCCAACTATTACACACTAGTCTCATGTTTAAAACATTTGACCAGGTTATACAATAATTCTGGTCCTAAACTACCCACCCAGGAGTGGAATAGCCAGTTTCTATGTGTACCCAAGCCTGTGGTCTCGCCCTGAGAAGATCCTCCCCTCCACAGATATATAGTCAGTGTGTGTGTTCACACCTCTCCTCCTGAAGTTGGTCCAAAGGGCACAATTAGGGCATGCATATCTATAAATTCTTCCTGCAGACTGAGAAGGCTGTGGAGTGCTTGCTTTTCTTCTCCATGAAGAGCTTTAAACACCCAGTTTTGTTGCTGATTGAAGATCTGATATATAAGTACTTAAGAGAAAGCAATCAGATACATAATTGCCCCTTGTTGCCCCTTTCCTACAGATTGTCACTGACATCACAGAAATCAACATGAAGTCTGTCATGAATCCCTAAATAAGTGTCTAATTATTTTTCCTTTGCCCCTCTGCATGCCAGAGCAGGACACCTTACCCAGCCTGCTGACACTCAAGCTTCTTTTTTGACAGACAGACTTTATTGACTGTCTATCCTAGTGACGCTACACATAATCAGTAGCACTTCTTTTGATGCTAGACTGAGTGCCAGAAACTGAAACAGAAATGGAGAAACAGTAGTGGTATCTCTGGCACTTTAAAGTTCCTGATAGATTTTTCTTCTGTGCAATTCCATTGGCTGCACACATTCAGGCACAGTCTGACACTAATAAATTAATTTAGAATGACTCCTTTAAAATGACCATCTGCATGTCATGTGATGAGGACCAGGCTTTGCTTTGCAAGGTGAGAGACTTGTCTCTGATTCCTTAGTTAGAAGAGGGAGGTTTAGTGAAGATGAATGGGGACAATAGTAAAACAGTTACAAGTAAAATTATTTTATGAGCTTCCCAATGAAGCTCCAAGAATCCTCTGAATTCTAATTAAAATGTGATCTAGCAGCATCCCTGAGTACTTCCCAGTTTAAGGGCTAATTGGAACATGAATCTCAGATGCCAGGGCAGGAGTGGAACACCGGCCAACAAAGTGCTGGCTGCTCCCCCAGGGTCAGCCACCTGCTCCAGCACTTCTGAGCCACACCAAGGAACCCACTTGCTTGCTGCTTTCTCATTTCTTCACTTCTTTTTTTTTTTTTTTTTTTTTTTTTTTCTTAACATGACTAAATTTGGAATTATTTAAAATGCCTTCTATCCTTTTATTTTTTTAGAAAGGCAGGTTGTGCAGAGAGCTGCCGGCATGTTGAAGTGAAAAAAGGTTATTAACAGCAGACAAGCACAGAGCCTTTAGGGAGAATTTCCATATCTCTTGCCTCATCCTATCCACATCTCATCCTTAATCTTGCTCTCTTTCAGTCTGGAAGAGCACACACTAGCCTAATGTAACCTAATAGTTTTCCTTTCTAGTCCCCTCTTTCTCCTTTGTGCTTTCAATAGATTCAAGGATCAAGGCCCAGATATTTCTTTTAGCATGTTGAACTTCAGCGAATAAGAACAAAAATGAACAAAGCCAACAGTTTTTCATAAGTGATAGCCAACAGAAAACTTCCTCTGGCTGAAAAGTTCAAAGACTCTATTTTCAGAGACAGAGGATCCTAGCTTTCCTATCATGCCTTTCTGGATAAATATTTTGTTCTATTGGGACAGAAAGAAGTAGCTAAGAATGAGTTTGCAGCCAAATGCTCCATTTAAGGAGGATTTTGAGGATTATTCTGTGCAAGCGAGTCTGGAATGCCTGCGGTTGGATAGAGGGATAAGGGTTCAGGAAGGAAGCAAAAATAGCAGAAATGAAAGAAGGAAAAAATCAAAGAGAAAAGGAAACAGCAAAGGATTAATGGTAGGCAGGAAGGAAAGAGAGAAAAAGAAAGGAGAAAATACAAAACATGAGAAGGGGTTATTTAAGGTCTACTTTGATTTATCTTCATGCAAAAATCAATCTAGTCCCATCTTTTTCCTGAATCACTTCTTCCGTCTTCTCTCTGAGGCAAGGAAAACCAGTTGTTTATCTTTCCAAGTGAAAATTTACCTCTGGTTCATATTGTGACATGGCAAAGATTTGTCTGGTTGGGTTTTTAATTCTTTTTCAATGTGTTCTACAAGCAAGTCAATATTTATTTTTCTTTTCTTTCTCTCACTGCCTAATGCTGGAAGTTTTCAACATCCAATAGGTCCTGAATTAGCAAGTTCATAGACATAACTTAATGCTCAGATTCACCCCATGCAGCATAACCCTGACACTTCCTAGTTATTTGTTGATAAATGAGAGCCACGTCTCCATCAGGCATATTAGGAGTTCAAATTAGTCACGTCAATGTACATAACTTGATATTTGTCAGCACAGAAACACACATGTTTAAAAAAAATCAAAGGAAGAAATTCATTACCTTTGTATCAAAAATTAAATTATTATGGAAACATGTTTAATGGGATTTTTTTCTTTTGCAATTGCGTAGGGAAAATGAGGCATAGAAGACATCTCTGCTGGAACAGAGAGAGGCCCCTTCTGGTCCCTTCTTAAGTCCATGGTAAAATCTACACTGGCTTCAAGAGGAGTTATGAATGCAATGCAAAATGTCTTTGAAAATTTTACCTTAAAGGATAGATCTGCAAAGGATTTTAGTTAAATATCAAACATCTATCCAACAGATGCAATTTTGCAGCAAAATCTATAGTCCTAAGTCAGATTTCTGTTTCCTTACAGATTGTACTGAAAAGATGGAATCCACGAAGACATGCTAGGCAAGGAAGGACTTCTGGAAATGTCAATATTAAGTGCACGCCTCAAACCTTCTCCCTGTGCTGCAACTTACTTTTGCATTAGAGGAGATGGTGTCTTCCATTTGGAATTCCATGATTCTAAAGTCCTGAATTGCAACATTCACTCCCCAACTAAAGGGCGTTCTGTTCCTCTTCTAGCTTTTGGATAATAACAGGGCCTAAAAAAATGCACACTTAGTTTTCTTTGCCAATGGAACTACAATCTCCCACCTCTTAGAAAAGTGCTTGTTCTCCCCAGCCACAGCTTTCCTGGATAATTAAGTAATCACTGGAACAGACAGAAAGTGTGAAGTACTTGATACTCCCCTCCCCACGAGAAAAAAAGAAGCTGGGTTCCAGTTCGTGAACGAGTGTATGTATTTATACTAAGTAATCATTACAGCAGTGACTGGAATCCAGATCTCCCTTTTTCCCAGGTGACTGCCTTAAGTACCAGACTCTTTCTGTCTTCTGAGAAGCTTGTTCTTTCACTAGCTTAATGAATATTTAATCACTCTCTGTGAAGTGGAACATCACATCTTGCAAGGAGAGGCTGTGAGCAGCCAACCCCAGAAAATCTACTAGCCTGGTGCTTAGAACATTTTGGTGAGAAATGCAGTTTCAAATTCTTAACAAAACAGAATGAATTGAATCAGAATTCTCTACCTTTAAATGAAAACAAGTTCTCGCTAAACTTAAAGCATATGCTCTATTCTACTTTTATCCAACAAATCCTGAAGGGCTTGGCATCCCCCATTCATTTACAGGGCCACAGAACTCAGCAAGGTACATCAGGAGTTAAATCTATTCTTAGAGTGTTCCATATGCAATAAATGTGTTGGATAAAATAACAAAATCCCAAGATTGTATAGGCATGTGTTACATATCTGGAGGATCAGGATTTAGGCAGTTAGCAGATTATCCAGAAGCAGATTTTTGACTCTTGGATAATTTCAATAATGAAGTGCTGGCTGCTTGGGCACAGTCTCAAAGAGTTATATCATCTCCTAATTCCCTTTTAGGAGTTAGGAAAATTAAGAACATTAATTAGGCAGTCACAGACTGCCTAAATTGGGTGCTTAGGCTTCCTAATTGATTAGTGGAGTGCACTAGGCACCAAAGAACAGTCCAGAGAGTTTGCCTACTGGGAGCACGTAAAGACAGCAGCTGTGAAACGTCAGCCACAGAATTTGGCTTAACCATTGCCTACCTCTGATGTTTGGAGATTCATCCATTTGCCTATACATAGCCATCTGGAGCTGTAAATGTGTGCAGGGTAGACCTTCAGCTGCCCTTTAGCTGACAACCCGAGTCTACTTAGTTCCTGTGTTATGTCCACAGCTCTGCAGACAGATAAATCTGGGATGTTTGAAATAGCACTAGGGGCTGATTCATGGACAACTGAATTAAGCCTCAAGTCATCTCAAGCTGAAACAAGTCCTGAACCCAATTCTTGAACAAGCATCCTAATGATAAGATCTTCTTAGAGAAAAAAATGGGATCAATTCCAGTTGTGTTTTGACAGACGTACTTAACAGCTGTAAGGCATTAAAGCTGCTTGTTTCCATGATATGACATCAATACACTTTGGAGCTGGAGATCTAACAGTTTATGATCCTAAATGCTAACTTTGTTACCCAGCTTTTCTATGAAATTCAGGGGAAGAATAGGAATTAGAAACTTAAATATTTTATGGGCCTCCCAGGATGAAGTGGCAGCTGAACAAAAGATTAGAGCAGTAAGTTTTGGACTTGGATCTCAAAAGTAAAATTCAACTCACCTAACTTTACTTTTACAGTTTAAATGCCCATGACTGGACAAGTCACTCTAGATTCCCTTTATCATTGACAAAGGCAATTTCAAGGGTGCAAGTCATCTCTCCATAAAATCAATGTCTCCTTAGGTCAGTGAGGGACTCCTTTTCCTAAATATAGCATCTACTGCCATTCCAGACAGCATAAGATATCGCTCCTGGCCTTGACAAGTCAAGTATATAGGTCCTGGTTTGTATCTGTCAGTCCAAAACACAGTATAGACATCTTGGTTACCCTATCAGCTCTCCAGTGGCATTTGGCACCACAGCAAGAAACATAACCAAGATCTTTGAGTCTCCTGATCCAATGAACAGAATCACATCTCACTAGCCCATCTGAAACTTCCACTTATGAAAGGCATTTTAAAGTCTGGAATAAAAAAAAAAAAAAAAATTAGTAGTACCACTTAATGTGACTAAGGACCATTCTCATAAAAAAAGAATCCATCTGTATTTCATCACAAACTATTTTACAGTTAAATACCTAAAAACTAAATTACTGAAAACTCTTTAGTAATTTTGAAGTGTAACTATCCTAGAAAGCTCCTTTAAAGGGGAAATAAAATCATCTGTATACTCTTTAATTATTAATACCGAAATGTAAACCATGAAAACACATAGTTTTGTCTTAATCCAACAATGTTGTACTTTTTCCATCTTTGTGTTAAATATACAACATTATTATGGATAAACAACTACTTATAAATATTCTATCACAAACAAGTTATAAAACAATATCCTTTTAGGTACATTATTTGTTCATACCTTTAAAAATAAGTGGAAGTAAAAAAGTATATTATACATTAAAGTGATATATAAAGGAACCTGAGGAATAACTAGCTCAAAATTAAGGTTGCCATGCTGTATCTTTCTTGTTTAATACAAATGTTCATTATACAGGGAAACCAAAATAAAAGGTACTCTTCATTTCCCTTTACCTTATTTTAATGAGCGTGGTGTTTATGTGTGATGGGTAGGAACAGATTTTTAAACTTTAACTCCTTTTTAAAGTGTTTATTTCTGAAGATATTTTCATTGCTTTCATTGTTAAGGCTCTTTCTATCAGTACTTACTAAATATTTTTTACAAACAGTATAGTTCAACCAACAGCCATCATAACTCCTGTTTACAACAGCAGTCTGTCAGGGGTTAATAAAGGTTCACCTGTAACTGCCACCCTCTCCAATCTCTCTGTTTCTCAAAAGTCTGAAAAAGTAGTCTTCCCAGCTTCCAGCAGCGTTAATAAGCTGGAAACCTCCAACAGAAGAAGCAGGTTTTGCCTTTAAATTTTCTCCACTGGAACTGTTTCATAGTGTTGCTTCCCTAAGTGAATTAAGACCCAGTATTGCTTGTGGCTCCTGGAGCCATATGAATGCACATGCGTGCATATTGGTGTATGCATGCAACATGTCTGTGTTGAACAATGTGCTTCTGCCTGCCTTTTTTATGGTCAGATGACTATTGAAATCACATAAATATTTTACAGGAGGAAAAGGATTGATTCTCCCTAGCTGTAGCCCTTTAAAAGTGAAGAGAAATAGGTACCTCCAAGGAGTCATTCATCTATCCTGCATGAGATACTTGTTCAGAGGTGGACTGAATTCCCACGAGGTGTTATATCTTTACATTGACTCCAAAGAGAACTTGAACAAACAGTTCAGGTTCAATGCCTCTTTTTTGAATGTCTAAAGCCAGCTGAAGGGAATCTCACCCTAATTAATTGTTCTGTCCCAAAGGAAGAAATCAGTATTACTGTATCTACGCAGAAGGAATTGATGATATCCATGTAGCTAGCATGGATAAAAGATTATTAATTCTGCTCTTACACCCACTCTCTGTTGCTGCTTCCTTGCCACCTCTTTGTGGGAGCTGCTTATCACAGCAAACTCTCTCAGCTACTTTTCCTTTCCTGTCTGTACCTTTGCCAGATAAACAGCTCAAACTCTCAGGCCCAAGGGTGCAGCACCATCCTGACCAGGACTGGTGCCCTCACATTGGCAGCACGTGCTCAGCATTGCGCTCAGCCACTGATCTTACTTAGGCCTTCTGCTGGGATCCTGCAGCCCTAGGTCAAGTTCAGGGATGAGAAGGGGGAGAGGAGAAAAAGGCAGACTGTATTTAAAATATCTGAGACACCATGAGGGATGCCCACTGCATTAATTTTTTAAAGTAGAAGCAAGTAACTGAAATTAAAAAACAGCTAAATATTCAATCATACAAAATACATTTTTCTACTGACCCTGAGAGCAGAGGACTCTTCCTCTTTTTACTCTCCTCTCATCTCTTCCATCCCACTTAAGGCAAAGAAGCCAAGCTGGACCTCTGAGAAAGCAAGGGAAGTTTCTAGCCCAATCAACCAGCTGTTGCTCCTTCCACATGAATGACTCTCATGAATGAGTCATTCTAATGTTCACACATCTGCAGCCAAAACAAATTCCTGAATGAACAGACTCCCTATTTTCCCATGCTCTTTTTCAGTCCCACCTGAAATTCATGCAGACCTGGGCCACAAAGACTGAGCTATCACAGTCAGTTGTCCTCAGGTGAAATAAATCTCCATCCAGAAATGCCTACCTCTCTATTCATGAACAATAGCAGAAATCTAACTGTTAGCTTAGATTAGGTAATTTGTCTCTTTTATGGTTAAAAGTAGGTGAGATGAACACACAGCTCATTGACCATTTTCTTTGGTCACAAGTTTCACTCTCAGTGACTGATAAATACAGAGGTGCCTCTCAGCATGACAGATGTGCATATGAAATCAGTCAACACATGAATTTCATTAGATTCACTTTCAGACCATTAATTACAGCAGGTACCTTGGGGTCTACCCCCTGCAGGTATCTTGGTACTGGTAGTAATCCCATTTATTCTGAGAGTGAGGAACACCTACACAAAGCACAGTACCAGGTAGTGCCAAACCTAAAGGGCACGCCACAGAATAAAGAATAATGGGGAAAGATATAGCCAAAATGAGATAGGGGAAGATAGAAAATACAATGTTTCTTGTATGAAGAAGTGAGAGGAGGGATGGGAAGAATGAGCTCAGGTAAATGGAGTATACTATGCAAAAAGACAGGGCTAGGTGAAGGGACTAAAGGTCAGATGGGGAGAGGGACCATTTTCTTTATATCATATCTCAACAATAACAGATTGTTACAGAAACCTTTTCCTTGGGATTAGTGGCCATTCCACATCCATGTACAGCTTTTAAAATGAAGGTGGAAGAAAACTACCTCTTGGTGGTTGTGGTGATAGTTGCCCATTAGCGATTGTGTGGAGACCATCAATCTCATTCCACTTCAGATTATGGAATGAACTAAAATTGTCATCCTCAAGGTGAAAAGCTAGGTTTTTATCCACTATACTAAAGAGGTTTGGAGTTTTTTAATATATATTAAGCAACTGTGAAAGGAAAGATTGTGCAACAACTAGAAGTACACTGTAAATATCAAGGTTACCAAAAGTCACAGAGCAACATTTCCAATAATCTGAAATGGTGATAGGAAGAGTAACACAGCAAATTTGTATTGATGCAGAAATCATTAACCCTACACCGTCACTTGGATTTGCATTAAAGAAGCAGTTGACTGTAATTTCATGCTCATTCCTTCTACCAAAACTGTTTAGCAGGTCAGGAAGTTTACTGTCTTTGAGTATATATGTGCATATGTGTATCCACCTATGTGTCTGTGAATGTTTGTTGGGAAACATATAATACCCTGAGTTCCTTATGTTGCAAAATACTGTGCATATATTATTTAAATATTTTAAACATGAACTCTTATGGACCACTTAAGATGACTCAGTTATGTGAATCCAGATTCTGCCAATTTAGCAGCTGTTAAGGAATATTACTTTGAGCAGTCCTACTGAAATATGTAAGATTCTTAGGAAGTGAGTTAGTCATGCAGAATCTGACCCAAACTGTTATTTCCACAGATCATTGTAAACAAACATTTGTGCTCTTAGTCTTATGCAGTCTGTTTTCACTCCTGTATACTATGGCTTGTCCAACCCTTTATAGATGAGCTCTTGTAAAGTTAGAGATCATTGGGGGTCCCTTATCCATGTAAACCAACAACTATCCACATTATTTTTCAGTGTCAATGATTTGAAGCCCTACAGTAGGCAGGCAATTTTAACTGGAAAACCAGGCAAGGTTATTTAATAGTAAAATAACTAATCCGCAAGCAAGTAACAGTGAATCATTAGGATGGTTAAGAAAAAATAAACAGAAAAAAGTAAGTGAAAAAGCCAGGATAAAATTAAACAGTAGTGATGATTTATAGTAAGATACTCTGAGACATGACAGAAGTCTCAGTACACCAAAAGGAAAATCTTGTTTGCTCAAATTATTTGTTTCTTCTGTCTAATGAATGTAATTCTAATATACAAGCGATAACACTGGCATTTCTTTGAAATGTTGATTCAGTTTAATTATGAAAATCACCAAGGTATTTTCTGGCTGCTGCATCACTCCCTGTACTAAGATTAATCACATCAACATCATTCATTTAATCTTCAAAGAGTAAGCAGTTGTCCACAAAAGCCTTCAAATAGCTTCATTAGTGCAATTTTTCAGACTCAAACACTTATCTGGCAGCACATGATTGAGAGTAAGGAAGGTCATTATATTCATCTGTTTCCTAATCCAGTTTATTTTTTAACGTTTCTACTTTTTTTTTCTTCTTCTTTTTTTTTTTTCATAGATAACTTTAAGCTCCACTTTCTTGTCCTTTATTATGGACCACCAAACTACACGCAATTCAAATACAAATAAAATTGTTGGTGGCTGTCGTGACTTACTCAGTTTGTGACAGATGAATTTGAGCCAGAATGTGCTCCTCTCCCAAGCCCAGCACTTATTTAACACACATATTGTTTTTGTCACTAATCACAAAAAAAAAAAAAAAAAAAACCTTAAAATATGTTTACTTAAACATGCAAACAAGGTTAAAAAGGTGAGACACACAATAATATGCCTAATGTTTTCAATGCCAGACTGAGACTTATTAACAATGTTTTAGAGAATAAAAATAAGTCCAACCTCTCCCTATTATTAATATTTAATTTCATGCTAAGAGCATCATCCTCTTCAGTCTCCTATGGATGCTGAAAAGATCTTCCCTTATTTCATATTACTTAGAAACTTCTCCAGCACAGCCCTATGTATTTTCAAAAAATCATGGTACCTAATGTTCAATTAGCTGGTACTGTGATACAATCTTGAACAGTTAATTTTTTTTTTCAAATATATCATTACAACCCAACATATTAACACCAAGTGTGACAGCTCACTATCAAGATCACAATGACAACCTGATCAGACACAATTATCTTACCTGCAGAGCACTAAAACAGCCACTGATCAAAATGTACTCAGTTCTCTTGCTGAAAACTAAAGCCTCCAGGTTTAGTTTTGAAGCTTTAAAAAACAAAGACTTTATTAAAGTTTCTGCTAACATATTTGCCTGCAGCTGTCAGTGAATTTTGCAAAAAAAAAATCCATCAATCAGAAAAGGGGAAGCCTTGAAATGCCAGGGAGCAAATGTATTTTTAAAAATATAGACTATTTAAATAACTATAAACTATAAAAATAACTATTAAAAATAATTTAAAATGTCCTTTTATTTAATTTTGGGTGAGGAAAAAAATCAATTTTGCATTCAACAAAAAACTTGAGCAAAAATTTATGAAAATTAATCTTAAGGCTCTGGTGAATTGTCACCATTGCAAATATGCCAATCATTCAGAAGGTATCCGAAAGCATGCAAAGGTGTGTTTGAACCACTAAGGTATTTGTATTATTAACAACCAGATTTAGTTTAGAGAGAGGAGCACAGGATAATTCTGTAGCTACAAAGCTATATATTTGTTTCAGTTGTCACTATATCTCACAGAGTGATTTTCATTCCTTTTCCTGCATACAAACAGCACTCATGCTCTCTCCTTGGTTTGAAGTGCTATCTGAAATCAATTGCTATATGAAAAAAACAGCATAAAACACAAACTCCACGTACTTCTCAACCTAGCCACTCAACAACGTAGAGGTGAGGCTTTTCTAACCAAGGGTCCCCTGCAAAAACAAAGATTTTCTTTATGTTTGAACTTAAAAAAAAAAAATAAATAAAAGAGGAAAAGCAATATTCTCAGAAGCAGATATATAGGCTGATGCCTCACTTGCACCTTTTGGTAGATTAGACTCTCCCAACTTTGGTGCAGAAAGGAAAAACATAGGCTGGTGCAATATTTATTTGAGGCAGAGAAGATTAAGGCATATCTCAACATGAGTTTACATACAAGCTTTAGTCCTTGGGCTATTTGTGAAATCCAGGGGACTATTTTTCTCCTTTTGAGATTTTTGGCTACCTGAGACACATGCTTGGGGATTCCTCACTCATGATGTGAGATTAAGTCATGGAAATCATTTTATTTAGAGCAGGAGTCAGGATGCAAGAAAGTCACAACAGCTGGAATAGCTACTGTAGCTGAAGGGATACAGAAGCCACAAGAATGTATCTCCACTGGTGTTATCAGGCTTTTTCACCTGGTTGTTTTAAGCCATGCTGATATCCCACTCTTAGTTTGAGGTGTTAGATGCCATATATATTTATTTCTGCTTCCATATATAAGAGCTTTCCTTTCAAGAACCAAGGGCCTCTGCAAATGATTTGTTGTTGTTGTTGTTAAGAAATACAGCAAGTTTGAGATTGGAGAACTGTGCTTTTCAAAACCTTTCCATAAATTTCTCTCAGATCATGTCCCTGGATCTTGGCAGTATGAGGCCACATCATTTCAAACTGTGAACAGAGGAATGACCAGATTCATCCTGCAGTTTGTCCCATTTCACTGAAATACTTAGGAACTCTTATTCTTACTTACTGCCTCTACCGTCTCTCTGTAGGACATGGGGGAATGGTGGGACAGCTATTCTGTTATGCACTTTTAGACAGAAATCTTTGTGAAAAAGAACAGCTGTATATTCCTGGAATCCTTCCATCCAGAGTTGTATGGTTCAGTACTAAAATCAGTATGTTCCTAATAACTTAGCCTTAAAGGGCTGCACTCCTTGGGTGACATTTAAGCTTTCTTTTTTCACTTCTACTTTTTATTCAGATAGTGTTATCCTCAGGAGTCCCAAAGCTTGTAGGTCCCAATCAGACCTTAAAAGAAGGAAAATTCTTCAAACAGGTCTTGCTGTGACAAATGTGAGTATTATATGCTACTGTTCTTTACTGTTCTCCTCAAATCTCAGTTTCCCTAATTGCACATTACTTCTCTGAAAACTATGAATTATATAATGACTCTAACCAAGATGTGTGTTGCAAGTACTGTTTTGGTTATGAAGCAAAGATAGGAAAATAAGGCTAATCACAGGGAAAGCATTTTCAATTAATCTGCCTTACTGTGTCCATGTACAAAGCATTAATTTACATTGGTTGCTTTTAATTTTAGCAATAAATGAACTTTTATTGGTAACGTAGGAACACATACCTGAGTGACAATATGCAAGGCAAATAATCAATTAAGGATGCATTTATATATAAAAAAAGAGAAAAATAACCTGTAAGCCCTCAAGACAACCACAAAGACAAATTTATTTAGATCATCCACTAAAAGAGGAATCACCTCTTCAATGGTCATGATCTGCCTTTTTTTTATTAACAATACACGAGTTTTCAATCAAAATTGGTACCAAGCGAAAAACCTTCTTCATAGAGCATGAAGAAGTAGAGATTCACCTTTCTGACAACCTTCTTTCCTGTCTTCTATATATCCTCATAAAATATTTACTCTGCTTCTGAATGACCACTCTGATTATCCTTAGACTCCTTTTCAGATTCCCTGATGATGTCATGGAAATGTTAAACCCATTATGCTAAGTTAGGACCTCCATCTACTGTGACCTCTTGGCACTGGCTTCTGAGGACAGCATGACACTTTCACATAAAAGTTAGTCTTCCTTTGGGTCATCAATAGGCGGACTCGTAATATATCAACACTTTAATCAACACCAGTAAAATTTAACCAAGGCCACATAGAAAATCCAAACCCGCTCTGTGCTTACAATAAAGTGATTAAAACGTCTATTAAAAGGTACAATTATTTTCCATTGGAAAACAAGCATTCATATTATTTCGTGGGTCCACCCCACAGGTAATACATGGCATTCCTTTTCATTAAGCTATTAGGGAAGTGATTAGTGACTAGCACCCTGCTCTAATTATCTTTAATGTAGTGTTTCAAATTGATCATGCATAATGTAATTAGAAATCATAATTAAATTAATTTATATTGATTTAAGCCTTTATAAGTTGTTAATAACCATGACCCATTACATTAATTCCTACAAGCCAACATTAATATTTCCAATATGCTGAAATATTTCCCTTTTCCCCCCTTTCTCGCGACTCCTGCAGGAGCTGGCAGGGGGTGGCTCTCGGGGGATGCTCCCGGGCGAGTGTCCCCGCGGCTCCAGCCTGGCCCTTGGTGCTCCAGCGCGAGTGGGCGCTGGGAGCGAATCGATGGCTGCTTTAATGCGGGAATAATGACCGCTGCCCGGGCCGACAGCCGCCCCCTCCATTTCCATGGAGACGGAACGACCCGGCAGCCGCCCAAGGGGAAAACTCGAGGGGTGGGAGGCAGAGGAGAGAGCTGCTGGGGGTCGATACTGAAGGAGACCAGCCATCCCCCTCCCCTCCCCAAGGCTCCCGAACCTCCCCTCTCCGGACACTGATCTCCTATGGTCCCGTTCTTCCGCCCCATCTCCCTCCCCCCGGCACAAAAGCTCTCGAGAAAGTTATTTTCCCCCAGTTGCAATTAAACTTGTGCAGCGCGGTTCTCTTTTCGGAAGAAATGTGGGTATAAAGAGGCAGCAAATCCTCCAGCGCGGGATGGCAGGGGCCAGACAGAACTCTCAAACGGGAGTTCTTCCACCCCACCGAGTCTGACACCTTTCCATCACATTACCAACGCTCCAGGGTCAAAATAAGTTTCCCAGTAAGAAAGATGCCCGGCTATAATAAAATCTTATCGCGAGGGGTGTCACAAATCATTTAAGAAACCATCTTTGCTTAAATAATAGTTCCTTTAAAATAAATTCGGGGTTCGCAAATCACGATTTGGTTTGAAGAGGCATGAATTCTATTATATGTACAATTTAATCACAGGGTATTTAAAATAGACATTTCCATCTAAAATCCAATCAGAAATCAACACAGTACCTCGAGGCATTAAGATGATCATCTCCATTTTGCATTTGTAAACTGGTAGAAATAAATGTGGCTTGTGGATACCAAGAGGTCAAGTACGGCTGCTCAAATATTTTTCTTACAAAATGACGGATTTATTAGACAAATAAGTGGCCCGGCTGATGCAAAACCCCCAGTGATTGAATTTTGACGTTGAGTCAACAACAACTCGAACTACATCAGTGCTCCAAGATTTAGTTATGATGGTAGAGATTACTGAACAAATAGGAGGCAGAAATGAATACAGATTTCCTAGGATCTGCCCCTGGCACCCTCTTCTTGACATTCCCCTCCATATGCTATCCCTATTCACAGTGTATTCTAATTAAAGGACTGGGCTATGTCTTCTAATTTTACAAGAACTTTTAAATAATTAGTCTGGTGTGTGTTAAAAGGGACAGCTTCAGACATAAGGGGATTTCAGTCCCTTTAGGATCTCTCCTCGGCTTTGCAGTTATCACAGTCCCCTCCATGAGGAAGGGAGGAAAACGCCTGTGATTTGATTGCAGAAAGATGTGAACCCTGATCAAACTGCCGTATGCAAACACAGGCGTCAGCGCTTCATTTCCAGCCCATTCAAAGAGAATGCCTGGGGAGGGGGTGGGGGGGGAAAGGTTGTGTTTGGGATTTTGGTGTGAGATTGGGTTTTGGTTTTTTTTTTTTTTTTTTTTCCCTTCCCAGTGGAAAATATGTTGAGGGTTCAGCATTCCTGTGAAAATCTGTCCACGGATCCAAATCGCCTCTGAAATCAGGTTGGACTGTAGCCTGCGGAATTTTTACCGCGCTGAACCTGCCCTCTTCCTCCTTTTCTCCTCCCTCTCTCCTTCCCCCCCCCCCCTCCGCCTCCCCACCCTACAGGTGTGTGTATCCAGAGAGTTCCCCGCTCTGAGCCGTGTGCCGGGAAGCTGCGTGAGCTGGGCCAAAGCGCTGTTATTCTTGCTTCATTTCTTCAGCGCTTTGGAGCGTTACTTTTACTTGCTAATCACGAAGGGGCGCTTAAATAATTGAGAGTACGTTTAAGCATAAAGCAGTCAGTTTCTAATCTTTTCAGGGGAAAAGGGACTAATCTGCACCTGCTGTGAGAGCCCTTTTTTTATTTATTCTGTATATTACTTCCACTCCAAGCTGGACCTGATGGCTCCAATTACAGTTGAGCCTTGCAGAATCCATACCCTCCCTTTCACAGCCCTTTTCTCTTCTCTCCTCCTCAGCAATAAACTTTTCCTTCGCAGAGAAGAGGGAGCGGAGTGATCTTAACAGACACCATTTAGCCGAGATTATAATTTATTTATTTTTTAATAGAAGCTCTTCAGAATTCCCAAGCTCTCCAAATTTGCCTTCTTTCTATTGCCTCTACTGTTTCGTATGCATATTTGTAGAAAAGGAGAGGTACACACTAGCTCTCACGATGGTCTGGATTGGTTTTCAACAGGGGATGGTTCGAGAGGAGTGTTTCAAAGTAGATTTTTCTTCTATTAAGCGCTTGGGAAGAAATTGTTTAATAAGCCTTTCCTGTACTACCTATTTTCCCTGCCGTGTTTTTACATTGGGTAGTATCTCAGAGTATTGCCAAAGTTAATTCCAAGATTTTTATCTCTCTAACCTACTTAGGATGCCAAAAGGAAAAAAAAAAAAAAAACCCACGTCAAATTAAAGTGAGTCCTCCTGTCTTGCCTTCTCCCAGCAAATAACTTGCAGCACCTAATAAATCCAGATGGAGTTCCTCATATAGCCCGGTGCAGAAATAATTATTGTCCTGGCTTGTTTCATGTCAGAGGCCTCTTTGGCTCATCTGTCATGAAACCAATTTCACTTTATTTACATCCATTTGCTAGTTTAATTACTGTGCTGATGAATAGCCTGAAGGAATTAAGTTACGAGTCTTTGGAAACCTAAAACGACAGATATATGGGTTACCTTTTAAATAGAGGAATAAAATGATGGGTGGTGTGCGCACCAAAATTTAAAGGTAATAAGAGACTCTTTGCTAGGTGGAAATGCAGAATCAACTGACACTCAGCCCATGCGTTTACCCCTGTCTTTATGCAAAGTATTGCTCTGAAAGGCAATCGTATTTTTGTAGGTTTAATACAATCTGTATTAAAGCAAAGGTTCTGCAAGATGGGTGCCACATTTAGATCTAAACACAGATGCACTCATTGTTTTTTCAGCCATAGAAAGAGGAAAAATGTTAGAAAATAAGTTGAAAGTAAGTCTTAAAGACTGACTTCAACATAACCTATGCACTCTACCATGGAATACATATCAATAGGGTTACTATCCTATGTCTGCAATTGCAGAAATGGTCTCAGGCGCCTCTTCCCTCTAAGTTGCCTCTCTGTGATGCTCAGTACTAACAGAGGGAATTTCAGCCAGCTGAGGGATGTTGTGCTTTTTACATAAATCTGCAAAACAACAGATCTTGTCCTTGTGTTAGCTGTAGCCTGCATCCTTTCCTCTTCTTCGGGTGTTTTTCCATCATTTGCATCACACGCATGAGTGTCACTTGATCTGGAGATGAGGGATAGGGAACCTGCCCCATCCACCCATACGGTCCGTGCTACAGGATCCTGGCACACTGAAACGATCCTGCCCTCCCCTCCTCCACCACTCAGTAACTTTCCTCAGTCGTTTTCCTGAGCTGCTGCTTTTATAATAGTCTAGAATTTCGAAACTTTATGCAGCAGGTACCTGAACAATAGGTTGATTGGTTGATTTCTTTAATCCTCCCTCTCGGTCATCGTGAAAAAAAAAAAAAAAAAAAAAAAAAAAAAAAAAAAAAAGAGTAAATAACCCTGTGACCTCGGAATTAGGTCGGGAGTATCAATTGTCGGGGCAGTGCTGCCCCAACGCGTCACCTACGGACTGGCAAACGAGGTCCAGGAGGAGCCCGTGTGAGCATGTTCATTCTAACCCTGAAGACAAAGTCCCCCCCAAAACCCTGTCTTCCAAACAAAGAGTAGAAACCAGAGCTGAGAACCCGTGCATCTTCTCGGGCGCTGAGCCTGAAAGGCACAATTTTATGTGGGCACGCTTTGAGGGCTGCATGAAAAATTCACATGCACAAGAGCGCTCTCCTACACAGACTGCTGCTTCTCCTTCACCCGGTAGTTTTGTGGATCCAATCCTTTGGTGGATCTCACGTGGGACAAACCTTCCTTGAAGAAATGATGTGAGGCAATAGGCAATAGGGCAGATATAAAAGGGGTGAGGATGGCCAGAGCTCTGGCTGCCTGCGGGGGAGACGATGCTTGATTCGCTAGAAAAAGCTTCTTCTCAGACACACCCTCCGCAAGGGGCTGAAGGGGCGGACAGAGACCCCCTTTGCCACAGAAGTTGAGCAGCACTTTAAAATCAAATCCTTTGCCGGGGGAAACGGGACGCGTTCCCCCTTCCCGCCTCAAATATCGCTGTCCACTAACCCAAGCTGGTTACACCGAGGCTATAAAAGAGCAGATCAAAAGAGAATTACAGCTGCCTATTCGAGGTACTCCGGGTCTTTATATCTGAGAGAAATGAAAGGAGAAAGTGTACAGCAGCACAGGGTGGGGTATGAAAAGCTCCCTTCCCCCCCTGCCCGCCTCTCCCTTCTCCTCTCTCCCCCTTTGATTAATAGATCCATGTGGCTAACGGCCTGACATATGGTGTGCGAAGCAGCTTGAGATGGTACCTCGGGCATACCCTACGGCTATTAACATATTACAGGCTTCTGTGCCGCCGCAGACGGACAGAGGGAGGCTCGGGCAGACAGACAGACAGGCAGGCAGGCAGGCTCCCCTCGCCCCGCGCCGCCCGCCGGAGCTCTCCGTGGTGCTGAAGCGCCGCCGCTCCGCTCCTGCGGCCGCTCCCTCTCTCCGCCTGGCGCGGCCCGCCCGCGGCGCCTCCGCCGTGCTGGAGTTCAAAAAGCAGCCGTGCACGCCCAGGCGGGCTTGAAAGTCCTGCGCCGCTTTCAAACGAAGAGGAGAAAAGCTACATCGGCATTACTGCTTGTACATAATCTAGAGATTTCTCTCCCTCTCTCAATTTTTTTTTTTTTTTTAATATATAAAGATATTGCTATGTATAAAACTCCTTTACCACAGAGCACACAAAAATCGCCTTCTGTGGAATCCGGTCGCATATACAATGCAGTGCCAACTTGCAGTGCAGAATAGACTTTCCTGCCAATGACCCAGAAGTCAAGGAACACTCACCTAATGCACCCGGCGGTGTGGGAGAGAGTTTATTCCCAGCTGTGCTGTTTGGAAGGAGGAATTATATTAGACGAAATAGTGGGTTAGAATGCAGCAAAACCTGAGGTTTATTTAATACATTTCAAGGATTCTGATAGAAACACACATCACTCCCTGCACTTTGCCGTGTAGTCTCCTGCAGGCAGCTGCCCCGACTCTTTTTAACTTTGTTCTGGCTGTTTTGTTGGGAAATAGATGCTAACACCAGATTAAATGTTTCAGGTAGCTTCATCTTCTGATTTCAGTAAAATAGTGTTAATAAGGAGCTTTGATGTTGTTTTACTTTCAGACTGTATGCCTTAAGGCAGAAAAGCGCATAAAGGTGCCTGGGAAAGTAAATTGCCAGAAGCGAAGAGCACCCCCTCCCCTTTCAAAATCCTGTAAGTACTCCTCTCTCACACATCAAACCGACCCTATGCAGAGCAGCGCTAGCTGGTTTGAGATTTCCTGCCTTTCACAAATATCTCTTCTTTCAATGCTCACACGGCGACTTGTGCCCCTGTGTTTATGTGTGCACATTTCAGTATTAGCAGTTACTAATAAATCTGAAGATTATGGGGGGAAATAGGAAAGGGTCATTGACATAGCTGTTTTTTTATTATAATTATTTTCTTTTTCCCTAAAAAGAATACAAAATCCCGTGGGATAAAGCCTCCTAGAGATTTTCGGTGAGGACTAAAACCGATGCAACGTGAGTAGAGAACTGTAGATCTCCACTACGCTTAAGCAGCCCGGAATAAAAGTTTTGTACCCTGTAGGTGTATTTGGGGCTTTCTTAGCTATTTCGCCAGTAGCCTCCTCTATTCTTTCGGGAGCCCATCACATCAGCATCGCACATTCCTCACACACAATCAATACATTTTGCATAACACGAGTCTCCCTCGCGCGCTCTCTCCTTCTCTTGCTCCCTCTCCATCCTGCTTTGCCTCTCCTCGGTGCCCGGGGTTTTTACACGGGGCTTTTCTTTTAAGAAATTAGCGCCGACGGACGATAGAGAGTCTCAAAAGCAAAAACCTGCTTGCTCGCGTCAGAAATTTCGCTGGAGCCCACCAGAGCAACCTTTCAAGCCTGCGGTTCGGTTTCAGACAGACACAGCTTGTCTCTCTCCAGTCTCTCCTCTCCCCCCCCTCCCCTTCTATTCCTCTTACAGCAGAGCTTTAATAAAGTCACATAAGTGATTGAAATTAACATAAATCATTATTAGTTATTAGGATTTGCTCTAAATTACTCTGTGAATATAACACCAAACCCCATCTGCCACTCCTGCTCCAGCAGCAATAGATTGCAGATAAAATAAATGTCCTTACCCCATTAGAATGTTCCTGTCTCTGTAGCCAAAAGCCAAACAAAAGCAATAAATACCGAGCTTTTTTCTCTCCACTATTCAGCTGTGACTGTTTTCATCAGCTCTTCCTCTAGAAAAGCTCAATAGCTGCCTGAAAATATTGCATTTTATATCACCAAAGGGCGATTAATATTGCATTAACTGTATTTAACATTTTTTAAGCGCGAGTAATCTGAAATGAGTAAGTTTCTGTTACTAAATACAGGGGATGTCAGAGCTGGTGAAAACAGCTTAAAATATCTGTATAAACAGATTATTTGTTTCATAGTTTGTATTTTTATAATGTTATGGTATAGTGTGCTCTGTTTGAAGTAGAAGAAGCCATGCTAATGGTCTGTTTAAAGTATTCTGACACTGTCTGGAGACATCCAAGTCTCTGCCTTCATTAAATGTTTATTGTCAACACTTCAGTGAAAAAAAAAGTCTTGTGTAAGTGAATTTCCACTGCTGGATGCTGTCAACACTTTGTTTTATTCTGATCTGCGTGTACAAAAGTTTGTATACATTATGCTGAAGTGAAGAGAGGCAAAGATTTAGTGAGCTATAATTAGTTACCAAACAAACTTTTGTTAGTAATTCGGTTTATATAATGACCATAATCGAGGGCTAAGTTGTATTTCTGGCCGCCTCGTCTCCATTCCGCACAGCCCGTAAAGGATATGTTCATGCTGACATGCCATCCTCTTGTCAAGGAACACCAGTTTTAAAATAAAATTTAAAAAGCAACAACAACAGCAACAAAAAAATCAAACCAAAAGCATATACACAGATCTTACATCTTTTAGCTTTTGCCTCACAATTTCAAATTTCTTTCTTCCACTCGGGCAAGGGATGAAACCCCCTCTCGTGGCTCCGATGTGTGAGGTATGAGCCGTGTGTCTGCACGGACCTGCCCCGTGTGCAGCCCCTGCCAGCGCCGGGCTCGGCCGCCTTCTCACCCAGGGAGGCACTTTGGAGTCTTTTATGGCTCGTTTGTGGAAATCAGTGAGAAGTTACAATTTATCTTCAACCTACCAGGGCCGAGTGTCTCTTAAAAAAATATTAATTTTTATATAAAGCCTTTTAAATACTTTAAATACAGCCTTTAGAGTGATTAACATCTTAAGACATCATTTTTTAAAAGTAATTTCCCTACCCCCCGACTGCCTGATAAATTTTAATTTTATATTAAAATAAAAAGAAGTGTTTAACCACTTTCCCCCCAGAGTTAGAGATGCTTTGGTACACGTAGGTAAGGAGTTAAAAAGCGGTTCAAAGGAGGACGCCTGCTTTCCCAGAGGGGCTGTGACTGCAATTTGGGAAGCAGATTTTGCATGTACAGCTGTCCCTGGACGAGCAGCCAGGGTGAGGTCCCGAGCAGGGCTGGGCCGGCGACACGGCCAGAAACGGGCGGCCGTGCAGAGCCCGGGCTTCCCTGTCCCCTCTGCCCGCGGGAACAGCCCCAGAGCTGCATCTGAAACCGGCGGGCGGAAAGGGGCTCTGCGGGGAGGGCGAGCATCCCGCGGCGCCCCCGCCCCCCGCGGGCAGCGGGCCTGTCTCTGCCATGGGAGCTGCGGGACAAGGCGGAAAGTGCGCGCCTGTGCCCGCGGGCTCTGCCCGCCCTGCCCTGCCCGGCCCCGCAGTGCAGGCGCTCTTTCTGCTTCGGCCGCTTCTTCAAAGATTTATGTGTGACATCTTATTTTAAATTAACTTTTGAGCCCTGGGTTTCATCCATCCATCCATCCGCCCGCCCGCCTGTCTGTTCTGTCGCGCTGCGATGGAAGAGACTTTGCTCGCAGTTTTACCGCCTCGGTGTCATCTCTGGGACCGATATATTCAGCTGACCTATATATTCATCCTCTGCTTTTCTCCCAAACCGATCCTCCTTCAGGTGCGAAGGGGTTGCAAAGGAGGAAAAGGAAAAAGCTTTCCAAAAGCGGAAGGGAGAAGGAAGGGAAGGAGGGGGGGGAGGGGGGAAGTGTCGTGCAGCACGCCTCCCATCAAGCTGTCTTGACAACAATTACTAAAGTTTTTAATTAGCCTCTTGTTATAATTCATTTTATTAATTTTCTAACTCTCAGCCCATGAATTATTAACGTTGGCCCCGTAATTGTGTTTGCGGCGGCGCTCCCCGCGCCCGGCTGGGGCTGGGGCTGGGGCTGGGGCAGGGCCCGCCCTGCGCCCCGACATTTCAGCGGCTCCTAAAGAACATAATTACTGATAATCACACCCGCGGCTGCCAGGTGGAAACGGCTTCCCAAGCGGATTAGAATTCTGCTGCCGATCTTTTAAAAATCAATTAGGCTTGCCTCCGCTTTGGAATCAGCAGGTAAATATAATAAAGCCTAAAAAAAAAAAAAAAAAAAAAAAAAAAAAAAAAAAAAATAAAACCAAGCAAACCAAAACAAACCAAAACAAAAAAGAAAATTAAAAAAAAAAAAAAAATACCCAAGCCCATAGCGCAGGCTGAAAAGCGAGATATAAATAACTGGAGGGATTTAAAATCGTTTGGGAAATGCCAGAATAACACAGGGCACCACCGGCGCTATCAAGCTTTATGCGCTCGAGTCCGTCAGAGTTAAAATAATTATCTTTCGACAAATCTATTTCTCTTCGGAGGAAAGGGGGAACACGGGGAGGCGGGGAGGGAAGCACATAAACCATGAAGTCAGTGCTGTAGGACACTTCATTCTCCTTCTGGGGAGCCTTTTTACTTGTTGAACCAGGACCGAATTAGTCTTAATAACACAGGAGAGTAAAAATCAATAGGAGCGTGGCAGTGGGTGTCTGTTACTCACTTATGATGGCCTAATCTAAGTTGAAAGCAAGCGGAGAGCAAGTGTTAGGCAGAAATTCCGGGAGCCGAGTACACTTAGGACTGGAAAAGCACACAGGAAAGCAGCGAGACACCTCGGTGGTGGAGAAAAAGCCATTCAGGGGATGGCAGCACCGAAAGGTTCATGGGCAAGGGGCACAGGCTGGAGAGTCAGAGCCGCCACACGGGGAGCGGGGGAATGAATATCTGTGTCCTTTGGGCACAAATGGCTCTTCTCCAGGCGAGAAGCTGCTACTGTAGGGGAATAAATGCAAACACATGTTCTGGCTCTCCCTCTTTTATCTTACTTTTCTCCTTGGATGCAAAACTTTTAACAGTCCTTAGGTTAAACCTTATAAACTTTCTCTCTCTCTCTTTCTTTCCCTTCCTTCCTTCCTTCTCTCCCTCACTTAATTTTTTCTTTCGATATTTATAATGAGGCATTTATTTTAAAAGCCTCACGAGAATTTTGTGGGTTTATGAACTATTCAGATTGAGCTGACAGAAAGCAGGACGTTTTGGTTTTGCACAGTTTCCTACCATGAAAAATAGGAAACTCTGCAAAGCTTTTGTTTTCACCATCTGTTTTATTAACATACTTTTTTCTTTGTACTCGATAAGGATTGTACTTATTACAAAACAAACTCCTCAACTTTTCAATACATACATTGGTCATTGCTGAATGATACAAACGTGGTATCGCTTTCAACATTTCAATTGTTTGGGGCAGATGAAAAAGAAAACCCAGAATTCGTAATTGTTTTTATTTGTTCATTCCTGACTCTCCAAAAAATGATATCCGGTAATACTTTTCTATAAAATAATATTTTTACAAATGCATTTATTAAAAATTCTGATGACATTTCAAGTTAATAACAACAGAAACAAGTAAATTTCTGGTGGACGAGATCTATGTTTTTTTTAAAAATACCTTTAGTGCTTATTTTTTTAACATCAACAGTTGTTTAAAATCACAGCTTTTTTGAACGTATTATTCTTTTCTGAACATCACGTGTCTTGGTTCACAGATTTACCGGCAAAATTAAAAAGGTTTGGCTAAAATATGACTACAGAAGAAATAATCCCAGCTATTAAGTAACTTTTTACATTTGGCATCTGATCTAGTCACAGGTCATCAGAAAATAGAAAGAGGTTCTTTGATCACTTGAAGCAGTAGGTGGCATCCTATACGTTCCTAATGAACAATTGCATTCACAACATAAGGAGAGATCAGTTTAGGATTCTCATATTTATTAACCCAAAATAAAAATAAAGTATCTTGTTACATAATTAAGTGCAATTAGGCCAGTCAGAACAACATATAAACCTGAAACCACCCAAGCTTTTCTTCTTTATACATATTTTGTAGGTGCATAATCCTTTCCAGCACACTGAAAAGAAATACTTCAGAAGTCCTTCTTAAAATTTTACTTTGATTTATATTCTGCAGTTATAGAATAAACTTCAAGAAACACACGCAGCTAATATATAGTTAATTTTATTCAGAGCACCGATTTTCACATAAGAGCTATCTCAAAGTAATGATTTCTGGATTTAGCAGAAAAATACATCTCTCACTATTTTCTTTTTGGTAGAATTAGTCTTATCATCTAACGGCTATACCTTGAATTTACCAGCCGTCGAAATATTTTTCTTTTTTTTTTTTTTTTAAATGCACCCAATAATGATAATAATAACTATTCTGGTTTTACGTTTGTTTTATTTGTAAGTATGCTGGGACACATCTCCCTGTTGTATTTTGGCGTACAGAAATATTTCTGATAGAAATTAAAGTAATAAAGACACAACCAAGGAGAAAGCTCAGCAAACATACATGGACAGGTAGATTATTCAGTGAGACATATCAGGATCCACACGTGGTTGCAGTTTGTAACCTTTTTTGTTGTTGTTGTTGTTTTGTGCATTAAAGAAAATATTTACAATCGTCTTTCTTATCTTTTTCCCCCTCTTTTTTTTTTCTTTTTTTTTTTTTTGTTTTCCTCTTTTAAATCTAAATACAAGAACGTGACAAGAACGTTTGTGTTTTCGGTGAAAACAGGCAGTTAAACTGTGAAATTACACCATCCACAAAAGATTCTACCAGAAGCTAGTCTATTTAGTGCTCAGTTTCAAAATGCATAGAATGTTTGCGCTGCAAACAATGATACACAAAATAATAATAATAATAATAATAATAATAATAATAAAATAAATAGATAAATAAATAGATAAATAAATAAATAATATCGAGACTTTATCGCGGATCTATCCATGCCTTTTTTCCCCTTCTTTTCTTTGCTTTTTTCTTTTTTTTTTTTTTTTTCTTTTTTTTTTTTTTTCCAGGTCATGTCATGCATAATTTCAGTCTATTGATTGTTTTCATTTAAACTGAATGGTATTTTCTTTTCAGAAATTCTTTTATTATTATTATTATTTGAAAGCCTCAGCAGTCTCTCGGCAAGAGGCAGAGTCAGAGATGGCTTCTGCACGTCGCTCCCCTTTTTACCTAACAAGCCCTGATAATTTTGTTTGTTTTCAATCCACGAGACATGTAACGCACCTTGACGATTATTAGCAATACCAGCATCGTTATTACAGAATAACATCATCGCTTCCAACCCAAGAGACTCTGATAGTGCAAACTGAACCCCACACCCCCTTCCCAAAAGCCTTCCTCCACGTAACGCTTATGATTTACAATAAACGACTTTTCAGCCCAAGTGGTTTTTTGTCGTGTGTTTGTTCCCAACACGCACACCCCTCAGAAACAAATGGCATTTCAAACCCGTCACCGGTGATTTCTTTTGCCTACCGGGTGCAATAACCTCCAGCCCTCGGAGGAAACCAAGGGAGGACTTTAACCAAAATCCAGCAGATTTGGTGGGGATGCCGGGGGCACACGGTTGGGAGCAGCGGGGCGGGAGGAAGGAGAAAGAACACAGTTAAACCACGAGCCCTAATGAGTCTGAACATAACCTTTTGGAGAGAATCCCCGCTCTGGCAGGTTTGGCATCTGCCTCCAGATGCATCTGTGCAGAGAGAGGGACCTGTCTTTGGACACAGCTGGAAACGCAAACCACGCAGGCGAGGGAGGAGAGACAAAGGGGTTGGGGAGTAACTTTTTTTTTTTTTTTTTTTTTTTTTTTTTTTTTTTTTTTTTTTTTTTTCCTTGAGCTAGCTATGATTATTGAGGCAACAAGGGAGAGGAAAGGGGCTGCTCCCCAGCCTCGGGGGACCACTCCCCGCTCCCGGCCCTGGCCCCGCTCTCACCGTTCCCCCGGCACAGACAAGAATCCAGCGCCAAAGCCTCGCGCAAAACCGCGTTCCAGGGAAAATGAAAAACAACAGAAAGGAAAACATAAAACCAAACAAAAATAAAGACAAAACAAACAAATAACCCAAGCCGACCAAAGAAAAAGTTCCCCCGCACCAAACCACCGCTGTCCTCATTCATTACTAAGCCAGGGAAAAGAAAGAAAAAGCAGAAGTAATGAAAAGAGACCCAAACCAAACGTAGCATCATCATCACCGACAGTTTCGCCTTCCGGGTTTGTTGGTCGGTTTTGTTTTCCTTCGGAAAGTTGTGACTTAGGTTTCTCGGTGTCGTGGCTGTTGCTGTCACGGTATTTATTGTGTGTGTCTGTGTGTGTTTACGCTTTTAGTTGCTCTTTCTCCCGCTTTCTGTTGGGGGTGGGGGGTGTGGGGGGCAGAGAAGGCAGAGGGCAGAAGTGACACCCCCCCCCCCCCGGGCTTCTAGAGCGTTTTTACCTTCTCTCTCCTCCTTCTTCTCGTTGGTGTCCCGGTGTCTTTTTTTGTTTTAATAATTGATAGCGCACCCCCCACACACGCCCCCCTCTCCCCGAGCAGTTCGCGTTTAATTTCTACATCGTCCCTCGGTCCCCGGGAGCCTCTCCCGCGGCGTCTGGGGCCACGGTGGCGGTGCCTGGGGGCCCCCGGGACCCGGCCCGGCCCCCCCGGTGCCCCCCGTGCCGGGGCCGCCGCTCCCGCCCGCCCCTAGTAGGTGGCGGAAAATTTCATCCGTTTCTGCTTCTGTCTCTGGTTGCAAAACCAAACCCGCACCACGTTCTTTTTGAGGTCCAATTTCTCGGCGATGGCGGCGATCTTCTCGGAGGAGGGCCGCGGCTGGACGGCGAAGTACGCCTCCAGAGAGCGCTTCTCCGGGGCGGCGATGGAAGTCCGCTTGCGCTTCTTCTCGCCCCCGTTGAAGAGCTCGGGCTTGTTCATTTTTTCCCGCTGGGCGCCCTCGGCCTCCTCCAGCCAGGCCTGCAGGATGGGCTTGAGGGCGATCATGTTGTTGTGGGAGAGGGTGAGGGACTCGAAGCGGCAGATGGTGCTCTGGCTGAGGGAGCCCACGCCCGGGATCTTCAGGTTGGCCAGCGCCGAGCCCACGTCGGCCTGGGTCACCCCCAGCTTGATGCGGCGCTGCTTGAAGCGCTCGGCGAAGGCCTCCAGCTCCCGCGGGTCCGTGTCCGAGTCGCAGATGGAGGCCAGGCCGGCCGCCCCCACCACCGCGGCCGCCGAGGCCACCTGCCCCGCGGCGCCGTGGTGAGCGGCCACCAGCCCCGGGTGCGGCAGCCCCGACGGCATGTTCATGGCGGCCGGGTGCGAGAGGTGGCCCAGGCCGTGCATGTGCGAGTGCGGGTGGGCCGACGTGGAGATGAGGCCGCCGCCGCCCCCGCCGCCGCCGCCGCCGCCCCCTCCGCCGCCGGCCCCGCCGCCTCCGCCGCCCGCCCCGTCGTGGCCGCCGCCGCCGCCGCCTCCGCCGCCGCCCCCGCCGGGCATGAGCGCCAGGGACGGGGAGGTGATGTGCTCCAGGAGGTCGCCGGGCTCCAGCGCCTGGTGGTGGTGGTGGTGGTGGTGGTGGTGATGCGCCAGGGGCACGGTGGAGGTGGAGGTGCAGGGCACGCTGTTCATGGTGTGGTACGTGGCGTCGGGCTTGAACGGGTGGCTCTTGCCCTGCGACACGGCGATGTCCACGGCGGCCAGAGCCTCGGCCCGCGCCAGCAGCGTCTCATCCAGGCTGGCGAAGATATTGCTCTGCAGCTGCGGGAGACACAAACAGAGCGGGGCGCGGGGAGAGCGGGGCCAGGGGCACAGAGAGGGCAGAGCGCGGGGGGCCGAGGGGACGGGCCGGGGATAGAGAGCGGGGGGTTTGCGGGAGCGCCGAGGGAAAGCGGGGGAAAGTCGGGGGACGGGAGAGAGAGAGGGGGGAAAAGTTGGGGGAGCCGGCGGTAGGACCGGCGGGTGAAGGGAATGCGGGATCGGGAGGGAAGAGAGTGATTGGGGAAGTGCGGG